>NC_045956.1:58189925-58489925 GCF_010909765.2 Amblyraja radiata | reverse complement strand
ACTACCTGCAACCTCCGGCAACCACTTGCAAACTCCGGGAACCGCACTGAAACCATGGGTGGGGTGCAAAGTCTCCAGAGGTTTCCATTCAGGTTTCCTAAGTGGGACAGGGGCATAACAGTGCCAGAGATCCAGGTTTGATCCTGACCACGGGTGTTTGACCGTACAGAGTTTGTACATTCTCCCTGAGACCTGCGTGGGTTTTCTCAGGGAGCTCTAGTTTCCTCCCACATTCCAAAGATATACAGGTTTATAGATTAATTGGCTTGGTAAAATTGTAAATTGTCCCTAGTGTGTGCAGGACCGTGCTCGTGCACGGGGATCGCTGGTTGGCGCAGACTCGGTGAGCCGAAGGGCCTGTTTCCACGCTATATCTCTAAACTAAACTAAAGTGGATAATAACTGAACACAGCACCATTTCTTCCCCTCACACCTCCCAACCATTGTGCTGTGGTTTCTCAGACTTCCCCCATCCATTGTTCTTCATTACCAACTGTCTGCTTGCACCTATGTAGCTACCCTATACTCCAGTGACAGTGACAATTTATTTGCGGGCTCGAGGAAATAATAAGGCTGTATATTATGAAAGCTAATGGATGGCCAAGTTATCAATCACCAAGATGTATGGCAGTGGCTAAATGGCTTTGGGCTGCCCAGTCTTTTAGACCGCTGAAACGTTCAATCCACTCGTGGGGACAGTCTTCGAGGCAGAGAGAGATTCCGGGAATTATCTTCTCTGTTGTGGAATGGTCAGTGGGATTGAAGAGATAGGACCAGCATTCAGAAGGTTAGTCGTTCATTAGTTACATTATTAACACATGTGCGGTTTGGGAACTTCTCCATCCATAAGAAATTGCAGAGAATTGTGGACGCAGCCAAAACTATCACGCAAACCAACTTTCCTTCCATTGACTCCATCTATACTTCATGCTGCCTCAGCAAGGCCGCCAGCATAATCAAAGGACCGCCCACTCCCTCTTCTCCCTCTCCCATCAGGCAAGAGGCACGGAAGTGTGAAAACGCACACCTCCAGATTCAGGGGCAGTTTCTTCCCAGCTGTAATCAGGCAACTGAACCATCCTATCACCAACTAGAGAGCTGTCCCAACCTCCCATCTACCACATTGGAGACCTTTGAACTATATTTAATTGGGTTTTACCAGACTTTATCTTGAACTCAACATTATTCCCTTTACCCTGAGCCTGTACACTGTGGATGGCTTGATTCTATTAATGTATAGTTTTTCCACTGATGGGACAGCAGGCAACAAAAACACATTGCTCTGTACCTCAGTACACCTGACAATAAACTAAAAAAAATTCCCATGACAAAGCTCCCTATTATTGCCTGAGGACACATCAACTTAGTGAATTGGTTTGGTCACCATTCAATCTATTGAACAAAGTTGCCTTAATAAGTCCAATATATAATCAGGCTTCAGCAGTGTAGCTTCAGGTGAAGATGTCTAAGAACTAAACAACATTATGAATGTGAGTGATTGGCCTTTACATCTGCACATCAGTTTTAAATCTTGCTTTCAATGGATTTTACTTTAGACTTTGGGGATACAGCCCTGCGAGTCAGCGCCAACCAGCAATTGCCCCATACACTAGCCCACGCACACTAGAGACAATGTTACAACTTACCTAAGCCAATTAACCTACAAACCTGTACGTCTTTGGAGTGTGGTAGGAAACCGTAGCACCCAGAGAACACCAATGCGGTCACAGGGAAAACATACAAACTCCGTACAGACAGCACCCAAAGTCAGGTTCGAACCCAGGTCTCTTGCATTAAATGGCAGCAATTCTACCACTGTGCTGCTCCAAAATATACTACTTGAAATTAAAAACTGCCACAGCTTTGTGAGCACTGCACCAGTGAAGATGTAAGAGAATGCAAATGCTGGTTTAAAAAAAGACACAAATGCTGGAATAGAAACATAGACAAAATAGGTGCAGGCATAGGCCATTCGACCCTTCAAGCCATTCAATCATGGCTGATCATTTAAAACCAGTACCCCGTTCCTGCTTTCCCCCCCCCCCCCCCCACCCCACCCCATATCCCTTGATTCCTTTAGCCCTAAGTGCTAACTCTCTCTTGAAAACATCCAGTGAATTGGACTCCACTGCCTTCTGTGGCAGAGAATTCCACAGATTCATAACTCTCTAGGTGAAGAAACTTTTCCTCATCTCAGTCCTAATTGGCCTACCCCTAATTCTTAAACTGTGACCCTGGTTCTGAACTCCACCCAACATCGGGAACATTTTTCCTGCATCTAACCTGTCCAATCCTTTAAAATGTTATATGTTTCTGTAAGAGTCAAGAGTCAAGAGTGTTTTATTGTCATATGTCCCGGACGGGACAATGACATTCTTTCTTTCTGCAGCACAACAGAATATGTGAATATGTAAACATTGTATATAACGGGGGAAAAATAACAAATGTAGTGCAAATAACAAATAATAATATAGTATTTTGCAGTTCAGAGCTCATAGCTTATTCGTTGTGTTTAATAACCTGATGGCTGTGGGGAAGTAGCTGTTCCTGAACCTGGTTGTTTCAGTCTTCAGGCTCCTGTACCTCCTTCCTGATGGCAATGGTGAGACAAGTGTGTGGCCAGGATGGTGTGGGATCTTGATGATTTTGGCTGTCATTTTGAGGCAACGACTATGATAGATCCATTCGACTGTGGGAGGTCAAACTCAGTGAGTGACTGGGCAATGGTCACAACTTTTTGTAGTCTTTTTCACGCCTGGACGTTCAAGTTGCCGAACCAGGCCATGATGCAACCAGTCAGAACGCTCTCTACTGTGCACCTGTAGAAGTTTAGGAGAATCCTCTTCGACATGCCGAACCTCCGTAATCTTCTCAGGAAGTAGAATCGCTGATGTGCCTTCTTTACAATTGCATCTGTGTGCTGGGTCCAGGAAAGATCTTCTGATATATATTCCATCTCATCTTTCTAAATTCCAGTGAATACAAGCCCAGTCGACCCATTCTTTCACCATATGTCAGTCCCGCCATCCCGGGAATTAATCTGGTGAACCTATGCTGCACTCCCTCAAGAGCGGTAATGTCCTTCCTCAAATTAGGAGACCAAATTGCACACAATACTCCAGGTGTGGTCTCACCAGGGCCCTGTACAACTGCAGTAGGACCTCCTTGCTCCTAAACTCAAATCCTCTCACAATGAAGGCCAACATGTCATCAGCTTTCTTCACTGCCTGCTGTACCTGCATGCTTACTTTCTGTGACCGATGTACAAGCACACCCAGGTCTCTTTGCACCTCTATTTTTCCTAAACTGACACCATTCAGTTAATAATCTGCCTTCATGTTCTTGCCACCAAAGTGGATAACCTCACATTTATCCACATTATACTGCATCTACCATGCATCTGCCCACTCACCCAACCTATCTAAGTTACCCTGCAGCCTCATAGCATCCTCATCGTAGATCACACTGCCATCCAGCTTTGTATCATCCGCAAACTTGGAGATGTCACATTTAATTCCCTCGTCTAAATCGTTAATATATATTGTAAATAACTGGGGTCACAGCACCGAGCCTTGCAGCACCCCATTAGTCACTGCATGCCATCCAAAATTCCTACTCTTTACTTCCTGTCTGCCAACCAGTTCTCTATTCATATCAATACCCTACCCCCGATACCATGTGCTCTAATTTTGCACACTAGTCTCTTGTGTTGGACCGTGTCAAAGGCCTTTTGAAAGTCCCGATACACCACATCCACTGGTTCTCCCTTATCCATTCTACTTGGTACATCCTCAAAAAATTCCAGGAGATTAGTCAAGTATGATTTCCTCTTCATAAATCCATGCTGACTCTGATCGATCCTGTCACTGTTTTCCAAATGCGCTGCAATAACATATTTAATAATCGACTCAAGCACCTTCCCCACGACCGATGAAAGGCTAATAAGTCTATAATTCCCTGTTTTCTCTCTCCCTCCTTTCTTTAAAGGTGGCATTACATTGGCTACCCACCAGACCACAGGAATTGATCTAGAACCGAGAGAACATTGGAAAATGTTCACCAATACATCCACTATTTCTAGGGCTACCTCCTTGAGTACTCCTTGATGCAGACCATCAGGCCCTGGGGATTTATCAGCCTTCAGTCTCAACAATTTACCTAATATCATTTCTTGACTATTGTGGATTCCCTTCAGTTCCTCCCTCCCGCTAGATCCTCAGTCCCTTAATATATCTGGGAGATTGTTTGTATATTCCTTATTGAAGACAGAACCAAAGTACTCGTTTAACTGTTCTGCAATTTCCTTGTATCCCATTATGAATTCACCCGTCTCTGATTGCAACCTACATTTGTCTTCTGTTAAGTAACTCAACAGATCAGGCAGCTTCTCTGGAAAACATGGATAGGTGACGTTATAGTATGGACCCCTTCTTTAGATTGGTAAAGAGATGAGAGTGAGGGGGACAAGACCAAGTCTGGCAGGTAATAGGTGGACACTGGTGAGGGAGGTAGGGGGTTGGAGGGGGGGGGGGGGTTAATGATCGGTAGATGGTTGGACAAACACCAGAGATTAAAACAGAAAGGTGAAAGACAGAAGGATTGAAGAGTTATGAAGCCAGAGGGAGGAATGTGGGTGGAGGGGGATGGGGAGGAAATAAATAGGTGTGAGTCCAGGTGGGACATGGGGAGGATAGGGGGGGCAAAGAAAAGAGAGGTGTTGGGGGATAAAGAGGAGAGGGCGGATGGTCAGAGCATACCTAAAATTGGAGAATTCAACGTTCATTCTGTGGAATTGTAATCTACAGAAGGGGAATATGAGGTGGAGCAACAGAAAAGATCTTCCACAGTTCACACATTCACTCACAAACTTCCTCCTACCTCCCCACTATATGATTCAGGCTCCATCTCCCCCGATGGTTCCCATTATCATCCTCCTTGCTTCTCAAATTATAGCACGGGTAGCCTTTGGAAGCTTCTGTTCAGTTGCAATGGCCATTGCCAAATGAAGAAAAGAACTCAAGTAAGACCTACAAGAATCACCATTCACCCATCAATCACACCCCTCTTCCATTTGGGAACCAGCTACATATTCTCCATAATCAGTGAAAATTTGGACCCCTTACTAAATTTAAATAAACATCCTGGACATTCATCCAAAAGTGAAACAGTGCAGCCTTACACAAGGATTCTGAAACAGAACAATCAGTAAATGGAGCAGCCTAGACAACACCCAGATATTGCAACTTTTGATTAGTACTGAACTTTTGATTTATACTGAAGGTAGACACAAAATGCTGGAGTAACTCAATGGGTCGGGCAGCATCTATGGAGAGCATGGATAGGTGACGTTTTGGGTTAGGACCCTTCTTCAGTCTGGAGTAACTCAGTGGGTCAGGCAGCATTGCTGGAGAAAAATAATAGGTAATTTTCAGGTCGGATCCCTGCTTCAGACTGAAAGCAGAGGTGCAGGCAAGGGGGACGTGGTTGGAGAAACGGGAGGCGAGAAAAGACCAGAACAAATCAGGGCCAGCAACAGATGAACTCGGGTAAGGTGGAGCACTGGCAACTGGTTCACTGTCTGTGGCATGTACACACAGTTTAGTGTGGAGAATGAAGCCTTATCTAAAGTCTCTCGAGATTTATTAATACGTTTAGGTTTAGTTTTCTGATCCCCTTATCACAATGTAAAGCCACAAGTCCTGGTATAAAGTCATGCTGGCTCTTTTCTTTGAATTCTCTTCAGCGTGGTAATGCAGTTTCACTGATTGCATATCCAGAATAAGAGATATGTCGCTAAGAAGCTGTTGATCATTGCAAACTTGAATCCAGTGAAGAGTATACAACACAAAGTGCTGGAAGAACTCGACGGGTCCGGCGGCATCGGTGGAGCAGATGGACAGATGATATTTCGGTCAACGAATTGTAGAGCACGAAAATATGCCCTTCAGCCCATCACATCCATGCTGGACATGACACCAAGCTTAGCTTAGTTTTGTTTCCTATTGTCACATGTACTGAGGTACAATGCAAAGCTTTTTGCTGCGTGCCATCCAGTCAGCGAAAAAAAAACTATACATGATTACAATCAAACCATCCAAGATGTACAGTTAAAAGATAAAGGGTACAACATTTAGTGCAAGATCGCATCCGATAAAGTCTGATGAACGATAGTTCGAAGGTCTCCAATTAGGTAGATGGGAGGTCAGGACCGCTCTCTAGCTGGCGAAAGGAGATTCAGGGACAGTTTCCATATAAAATAATCTCATTTGCACATATTAAGCTAATATTCCTCTCGCCCTTTCCTATCATGTAGCTGTCCAATTGGGGTCAAGGAAAGAGCGATCACGTCGCGGCCCTGTTTTCAGCGATCTTTCCACCACCACGTCCATGCACAAGAAGCACAAGAGGCGCAAGACAGACACCATTGTATCCAGATGCTGACAAGTGTGTTCAGCTCTGGCTGAACAACTTCTAATCTTGTGTGTGGACTCGATAAGAAGAAGCTGTCCAAATTCCTTTCAAATGTTTTTGTTACCTGCCTCTACCACTTTCTCCGGCAGCTCATTCCCTATAACCAACATCCTCTGCAAGCTCTGGGTGGTACAGTGGAGAGCTGCTGCCTCAAAGCGCCAGAGACCACGGTTCGATCCTGACCCCGGGTGCTGTCTGTGTGCAGTTTTCATGTTTCTCCCTGTGAATGTGCGAGTTTCCTCCGGGTGCTCCGGTTTCCTCCGACACCCCAAGATGTGCAGGTTTGTGGTTAATTGGCCTCTGTAAAAATTGCTCCTAATGTGTAGGCAGTGGATGAGAAAGTGTGAATGCAAAGAACTAGTGTGAACATGTGATAGTCGGCATGGACTCGGTGGGCAGAAGGGCCTGTTTACATGCTGTATCTTTTTTTAAAATTAGAAGTACAGTAAATTACAGTAATAAACATCAGATATATCTTATTACATTTGTTGTACCACTTCATTTTTCGAGCTTTAAAAAAGGTAGAAATAAAAGAAGTAAGGAAAGTGAGCAAGAATCGTGAAGGTGCAGGAAAGACTTGGGAAAAGAAAGCCCCTTAGGGAAGAAGTTAGAGAAGGAAGTAAAGAAAGGAAATAGACCCTAGAAAGAAAAGAAAAAAAAGGAAAAACAATCGCTCTATTATAACACAAAACTCCGCAAAAAAGGATATACCAACCTTGTTTTTTTTTAAATTTTATACCCCCCGTTACCAGATCCTGGTACCATTTATATTTTTAATTACTATTGCACCTTATGCTTGTAATAGTTCCATAAATGCAGACCACGTCTTTTGGAAGTGGTCTGCTTTGCCTGCTAGGAGGAGTCTCATCTCTTCCAAGTGTAGTGTTTCGAACATGTTTGAAATCCACATTTTTATTGTTGGTATTGGAGCATTTTTCCAAAATTTGAGTATAAGCTTTTTTCCCCATTATTAGCCCGTAATTAAGTAAGTTCTTTTGAAACACGTTTAGTTCGGGGTTACCTTCCGATATTCCAAAAATGATCCATTCTGCTTTTGGTACAAGTTTTATTTTAATTAATTTTGTGAAGATTTCAAATATTTTGTTCCAGAATTTTTGGGTTTTTATACAAAAAACAAAAGAGTGCGCTATGGTAGCTTCTTGTGACTGACATTTATCACAAATGGGTGAGACATTGGGGAAAAGTTTATTTATTTTAATTTTTGAATAATATAGTCTATGTAATGTTTTAAATTGAATTAGAGTATGTCGTACGTTGATCGAGCATTTATGCACATATAGTAAGTGTTTATCCCAGCTCTCTTTTGAAATTTTTATAGCTAGTTCTTGTTCCCAGTCTCTTCTAATACCATCGGTTGTAGGTATTTCTATATTTAAAATAATGTTGTATAAGTATGATATTAGATTTGCTGATTCAGCCTTTGTCTTCATGGCTTCATCCAATAAGTCTGGGGGCATGTTATGATAGTCTTTTGTGTATTTTTTCAGATAGTCACGGATTTGAAGATATTTAAAATATTGATTATTTTTCAAATTATATTTCAGTTGTAATTGTTGAAATGATAATAATTTTCCTAATTCATACAAGTCTCCGAGCTTTTTGATTCCCATTCTTTCCCATTGTGTAAATGATTTATCTATAATTGAAGGTTTAAATGACGGGTTATTGACCATTGGCATTAAAAGAGATAGATTTCTTAATTTTAGATTCAGTTTTATTTGTTTCCAAGTTCTAATTGTGCTATGTATCATTGGATTTTTATTGTAATTTTTGTTATTCAGATTCATTGGTGAGAGGAGAGTCGCTCCTGTATTACACGGAGAGCAGTCCTCTCTCTCCATTACAATCACCATCCAGTTCAAAACAAAAAGAATAAGAATGAACAAAGACAATTAGAAGAACAAATCAGACAACTAGATATAGATAATGCTAAAGATCCAACTATGGATAAACATAATAAAATTTTAATACTGAAATTTAAACTAAATAAATTCTTGTCAGAGAAGGTTATAAGATTACTCCAAATTACAAAACAAGAACATTTCGAATTTGGGGATAAACCCCATAAACTTTTGGCACGCCAACTGAAAAAACGGGAAAAAGATCATGCGATTTTAAAGATTAAATCAGATAGAGGGGAATTATTAACACTACCTAATGATACATGCTGTATCTTTAAAACTAAAAACTTGCCACACAGATCTCTATCAAATCTAGAACTCAAACAAGAAGTTAATCTCCTGTGCGATCCAGTCCTACATTCTCTTACAAGTTGAAAACCCATCACCTTCCCCAGCCATTATTAATCCCACCGCAGGTAAGTTCTTCAGCATCTTGGAAGGATACATTTTGAAGCTGCATGTCACAAGTTTTATGTCCTAAGTTCTATGCCCTAAATTATATGTTCTATGTTCTTAATGGTGCACCATAAGTTGTCAAGAGCATAAATCAATGATACTCTTTTGTCCCATGTACCCATGTGCAGTGAAATGCTTTGTTTTGCAAACAACCTGGTAGAATCATGCAGCTGACCTCACCATGGCAATACCCAGTCTGAAGAAGGGTCTCAACTGGAAACATCACCCATTCCTTCTCTCCTGAAATGTTGCCTATCCCACTGAGTTACTC
Organism: Amblyraja radiata; assembly: GCF_010909765.2. Classification (NCBI taxonomy): domain Eukaryota; kingdom Metazoa; phylum Chordata; class Chondrichthyes; order Rajiformes; family Rajidae; genus Amblyraja; species Amblyraja radiata. The sequence continues at coordinate 58,480,805 of NC_045956.1, read as the reverse complement.
CAACTTTTTGTGTCTATCTTTGGTCTAAACCAGCACCTGCAGTTCCTTCTTACGCAGTACATAAGTGTCACCACGTTTCTGGCACCAGCAAAGTTACAAAAAGCTCATCGAACAGTCTACGGTTCCTCGCAGCGGCGAACCAGGCCTGCCGCCGCACGTGGCAGTAGGCAGCCCCCTGCTGGCTCCCCCCTTCATTCTCAGCTGCCCCTCCACCAGGTCACCCTTCATTCTTGGCGGTCCCCTCGATGTCCCCCCCCCATTGATCGCGGTCCCCCCCCCCCTCCGCTGGGTCTCCCCTTAAAACTAAGAACATTAAGCTCTCAGTTTTATTCCCAGGCGGGAAACAATTTAAAAGGGGACGTCATTCTAAACCCTGCAGTGAACCCTGTAGACACCGTTAGTCCCACTGGTAGCGTTATGAAGATTAAGTGGAAATAAAAATACTAGAGAGATTACAGAGAGGATTTACAAAGATGATACCAGAGAGGCAAGAGCTTACATGGCAAGAAAGGATGAACAGACTGATCTCTTGAGAAACAAAAGCAACCTAATAAGGAGTTTAGATGATGAAAGGTCGTGATGAAGTGGATGCAGGGAGAATGATTCCAGTTGCAGGGAAGAACGGACTAGAGGCCATCAATAATAGTTAGTCAACAGAAAATTCAGTGGAGAATTTCAAGAGAATTTCTTAATCCAATGATTGATGGGAATATGGAACAGGAAATAGTTGAATAGAGAGAAAAACAAAATGCTGGAGGAACTCAACGGTTCAGGCAATATCTGTGGAGAGAAATGCACAGACAATGTATTGTGTTGGGCGTCTTCTTCAAACTGAAGATTGGTCCCGACCCAAACTGGTATCTGTCCATTTCTCTCCATGGATGCTGTCTGACCCATGGTGTTCTTCCAGCACTTTGCTGTTTACTCAAGCTTCCAGCGTAGAACATAGAACAGTCCGGCACAGGAACTTGGACCAACAGTGTCCACATCGAACATTATCTCAAAATAAACTAATCTCATCTGCCTTCACCTGATGCACATCCCTCCATACCCATGTGTCTATCTAAATGCCTCATAAACGCCTCAATCACATCAGCCACCACTATCATGCCTTGGCTGTGCCTTGCAAACACTCACTACCCTCATTTAAAAAACTTGCCCTGCACATCTCCTTTAAACTTTGTCCCTCTCACCTTAAAGCCTTGCCCTCTAGTCTTAGACATTTCCACCCTGAGGTAAAAAGATTCTGACTGCCCACCCTATTTATGCCTCTCATAATTTTATATACTTGTATTAGGTCTCCCCTTGACCTCCGATGTTCCAGAGAAAACGGTCCAAGTGGCGACTGCAGTCTGTTGTGCCTCCAGTTGTTGAAGAGAACAACAACAGCGCATTTGAGGGGCATTTGGACAAACCTTCAAATCCCCCTCAATGAGAAGAAAATCTAAGGGTAGGCTGATAGATTTTGATGAGGAAAGATGTGAGAAGATATGGAGTATAAACACGAACATAGGCATCCCATGATCGGGTCTAATTTTTTCCATTCGTTTTTAGCAATTTGTCTGAATGCTGAAGGATTATATATGATTTTCTGGTTGGTCAGTAAAGATCCTGTCCCACTTGGCTGTCATTTGCGCGCCATTTACGCGACCTGGTAGCGTGGGTAGCATGTGGTTAGCGCGGGACGGGCGCGTGGAGTGGCGTGGAGTTGCACGCGGTATCGCGCAGTGCTCCAGGATTTCGTTCTGCATGAAATCTTCGCGCGCCACCGGCCTGTCGTGTAAATGACGGCCAAGTGGGACACCCTGGCGCGGCGCAACGTCTCACCTACAACAGCAGCAGAAGCAGGCAAGCGATCGCCGAGCTCGGCCTGGGGCTCACGGCCGTTGCGGATCCGGATCCGTCCCCACTCCTACTCCCAGAGCAGGGCCAAGACGATTGGAGATAGATACAAAATGCAGGAGTAACTCAGCGGGACCGGCAGCATCTCTGGAGAGAAGCAATGGGTGACGTTTCGGGTCGAGGCCCTTCTTCAGACTGAAGAAGAGTCTCGACCCGAAAAATCATCCATTCCTTCTCTCCAGAGATGCTGCCGGTCCCGCTGAGTTACTCCTGCATTTTGTGTCTATCTTCAAATGACGCCACGCGCTCCAGACGGCTGTGCGGATGCATGATGACGCGCGCGACTGTCGCGAGTCAGTCACTACCGGCCTTTCGTGTAAATGACGGCCTAGTGGGACAGGCCCTAAAAGCTCTATATGCTTAGGCTACATTGTGGGTGGACAGTAAACATCAAGTTCTCTCCAACAATGACACTGTTGCTGCAGCCTTTTATACTCACAGTCGCAAGTATAAGTCATAACATTTAAGAGATATTTGGACAGGTACATGGATAGGATATGGACCTAAATCTTAGCAAGGTTGATTTGGGGGATAGAGACACAAGGAATTGTAGATGCTGTTTTTAAAAAATGTACAAAGTGCTGAAGTAACCTGACGGGTCAGACAGCATCTCTGGAGGACACGGATAGGCGGGTCTGAAATAGGATCCCAATCAGAATTCTCACCTCTCCATGTTCTCCAGAGATGCACCTGACCTGCTGAGTTACTCCAGCAATGGTGCCCTTTTTGTATTTTGGGAGAACTTGCTACAGATGTCACCTCCACTCATGAGAATTACATGCTCTTAAGTCAAAGGAGCAGAAGTGGGTTATGCAGCCTGTCGAGTCTACTCCGCCATTCAAGGCTGTTCTATCTTTCTCTTTCAATCCCATTCTCCTGCCTTCACCCCGTAACCCTTGACACCCTCACTCATCAAGAATGTGCCAATCTCCACCTTAAAGATATCCAATGGTCTCCTTAACCATCTGTGGCAATGAATTCCACAGATTCACCACCCTCTGACTAAGGCTTTCTCCGGGTGCTTCAGTTTCCTTCCACATTCCAAAGATGAGCAGGTTTATAGGTTAATGGGTTTATACGTTAATTGGCTTCTGCAAATTGTTCCTAGTGTGTAGAATAGAACTAGTGTACAAGTGATCGATGGTTGGCGTGGACTTGGCGGGCTGAAGGGCCAGTTTCCATGCTGTATCTCCAAACTGTTGCACTCAGCGCATCTGATGTACCCTCCTCTACATCGGTAAGACCAAATGCAGACTAGACAATCAAGGATTCCCATAGATGTCTGCAACATCCACATCATTGGAATCAATTCAAGAATAAGACAGGAGCACCAGGATTTGGGATCAAGACAAATATCAACATTAGCCACAGGTTTGACTGACAAGAAAACAATTGAACAAGTTACCAAAACTTGCCTAAAATAAATTTAAATTGTTTAATAGCACTTTATTGTCATGTGTACTAGGGCGGTGCAGCGGTAGAGTTGCTATCTTGCAGCATCTGAGACCCGGGTTTGATCCCGTGACTAGGGGTGCTGCCTGTACAGAGTTTGTATGTTCTCCCAGCGACTGCGTGGGGTTTCTCCGGGTGCCCCAGTTTCCTCCCACATTCCAAAGATGTACAGTTTTAAAGGTTAATTTGCTTAGGTAAAAATTGTAAATTGTCCTGAGCGTATAGGATAGTGCTTGTGTACGGGGTGATCGATGTTCAGCATGGCCTCAGTGGACCAAAGAGTCTGTTTCCACACAGTACCTATCAAGTCTAAAAGTCTAAAGTGTAAAAGGTGCCACACGGGAGGTTGCTAAGGAAGATGAGAGCCCATGGTATCAAAGGGCAGATATTAGCATGGATAGCAGGGTGACTGGATGGCAGAAGGCAGAGTAGCAATAAAGGTGGCTTTATCTGGTTGCCTGCCGGAGACTAGCAGAGTTCCGCAGGGCTCGGTGCTGGGGCCACTGCTCATCAAGTTGTACATTAATCATTTGGATGAGGTGATTAAAGGCTTTGTGGCCAAGTTTGCAGATGATACGGAGATGGTAGTGGGAATGAAGGAGTAGATTCTTTTTTAAATGGGGAGAGAATCCAGAAATCGGAGGTGCAAATGGACAGGAGTGCTGGTGCAGGTTTCCCAAAAAGTTAATCTGCAAGTTGAATCAGTAGTAAAGAAAGCAAACGCAATGCTAGCATTTAGTTTGAGAGGGCTTGTAAACAAAAACAGCGATGTAATGCTGATGGTACACAAAATTGCTGGGGAAACTCAGCGGGTGCAGCAGCATCTATGGAGCGAAGGAAATAGGCGACGTTTCGGGCCGAAACCCTTCTTCAGACTGATGTTCTATAGGGCACTGGTCGGGCCGCATTTGGAATATTGTGAGCAATTTTGGGCTCCATATCTGAGAAAGGATGAGCTGGGTCTGGAGAGGGTCCAGAGGAGGTTGACAAGAATGATTCCAGGAATGAGATTAACATATGAAGAGCATTTGAAGGCACTGGGCCTATACTCGCTGGAGTTTAGAAGAATGAGGGGGACCTGATTGAAACGTACAGAATAGTGAAATGCTTGGATAGAGTGGATGTGGAGAGGTAGTTTCCACTAGTGGGAGAGTCCCGAGATCATAGCCTCAGAATTAAAGGACGTTATTTTAGGAAGATGAGGAGGAATTTCTTTATTCAGATGGTGGTGAATCTGTGGAATTCATTGCCACAGGATGCTGTGGAAGCAAAGTCAGTGGATAGATTTAAGGCAGAGATAAATAGATTATTGATTAGTACGAGTGTCAGACATTATCGGGAGAAGTCAGGAGAATGGTGTTAGGAGGGAGATATCGCTCAAGATCAGCCATGATTGAATGGCGGAGTAGTCCAAATGGATGAATTCTGCTCCTATCACATGATCTTATGAAGTACAAATAAGTTTTTTTTGCATACAGTTCAGTGACGTGGGTATAATTAGCTCACCCCTCTTTGCACATTGGAGGGAACTTTTTATGCTGAGTAATGCCCCTGTCCCACTTAGGAAACCTGAACGGAAACCTCTGGAGACTTTGCGCCCCACCCAAGGTTTCCGTGTGGTTCCCGGAGGTTATTGTCAGTCTCCCTACCTGCTTCCACTACCTGCAACCTCCGGCAACCACCTGCAACCTCCGGGAACCGCACAGAAACCTTGGGTGGGGCGCAAAGTCTCCAGAGGTTTCCGTTCAGGTTTCCTAAGTGGGACAGGGGCAGTTCACATGCTACCAACATTTGAACACAAATTAGCAACAATTTGCATTAAAAAATGCTTAAAGCTTTGCATTCTTCTCATTAACAATCCACAATATCGGTGAGTAATGTCATATCCCTGTGTCACCCACCACTACACACAATGAAGCAATTAATCCTCTTAGTCACCACTGATGGTCCTTTATAATTGCAGAGGCTGGGGAATTGGAATGTAAAATGCACTAATAGGATGCAACTTTGCAAAAAGCCAGTTATGGTTACAATATATTAACTCTGCTTACCTCAAACTTAAAAAGCAACACTGGGGATTTTAAATTGCAAAAGGAAAGACAATTTAGTTCGAAAGGCACATCAGCGTACACAATAAGATTGTAGAGTCATGTGGTGGTACAGTGTAGAAGGGCCTTCAGACCATCGTGTCTATGCTGACCAGTTGTCTATTTATACGAATCCCACCAGCCCACATTGTCCATATCTCTCTATATCCAGCACATTGAAGTTAAGATGCCTCTTAAATGTTGTTACAGGTCCTGCCTCAACCATCTTCTCTGGCAGCTCATTCCAGACACCAGCTAGAAATAAAGAACTGCAGATGCTGGTTAATACACAAAAGGACACACATTTCTGGAGTAATTCAGCGGGTCAGGCAGCATCTCTGGAGAACATGGATAGGTGGACCAGTCTGCAAAACAGTCTCGACCCGAAATGAAACCTATCCATGTTCTCCAGAAATGCAGCCTGGCCTGCTGAGTTGCACCATATTGTGCTTTTAGCCATTTAGACTTTAGAGATCCAGGGCGGAAACGGGTCCTTTGACCCACCGGATCCGTGCCAACCAGCAATCACCCCGTACACTAGTATTATTCCGCACAGTAGGGACAATTTACAATTTTATCACAGCCAATTAACCTACAAACCTATATTTCTTTGGAGTGTGGGAGGAAACCAGAGCATCAGCAGAAAACCCAGGCGGTCAGAGGGAGAACGTACAAACTCCAGCACCAGAGACCCGGGTTTGATCCTGACTACAGGTGCTGTCTGTACTCCCTGTGCTCCCGGTGTCTGTGTGGGTTTTCTCAGTGTGCTCCAGCTTCCTCCCACATTCCAAAGACGATTAGGTTGGTAGGTTAATTGGCTTCGGTAAAGGTTGTAAATTGTCTATACTGTATAGAATAGTGCGAATGCATAGGGTTTGCTAGTTGGCAAGAACTTGGTGGACCGAAGGGCCTGTTTTCGCACTGTATCATTAAATTAAACTGCAGATTAAAATCCAGTATAATGTGGATAAACCTGAGTTTATCCACTTTGGTGGCAAGAACAAGAAGGCAGATTATTATCTGAATGGTGTCAGATTAGGATAAAGCGAAGTGCAACAAGACCTGGGTGTCTTGTACATCGGTCACTGAAAGTAAGCATGCAGGTACGGCAGGCAGTGAATAGAGCTAATGGTATATTGGCCTTCATAACAAGAGGATTCGAGTAGAGGAGAAAAGAGGTCCATCTGTAGTTGCACAGGGCCCTGGTGAGACCACACCTGGAGTATTGTGTGCAGTTTTGGTCTCCTAATTTGAGGAAAGATATTCTTGCTAATGAGGGAGTGCAGCTTAGGTTCACAAGGTTAATTCCTGGCATGGCAGGACTGTCATATGATGACAGAATGGAACGACTGGGCTTGTATTCACTGGAATTTAGAAGGATGAGAGGATATCTTATAGAAACATATAAAATTATTAAGGGATTGGACAACCTAGATGCAGGAAACATGTTGCCAATGTTGGGGGAGTCCAGAACCAGGGGCCACAGTTTAAGAATAATCAGTAGGTCATTTGGAACAGAGATGTGGTAAAACTTTTTCATCCAGAGTTATGAATTTGTGGAATTCTCTGCCTGGCGGCCTGCCTCGAGGGTAACGGCGCTCCCGTGAGGGCGGCCCAGCTCGAGGGTAACGGCGCTCCCGTGAGGGGCTGAGACGCTCCCGTGAGGGCGGCCTGGCTCGAGGGTAACGGCGCTCCCGTGAGGGCGGCCTAGCTTGAGGGTGGAACGGCGCTCACATGAGGGCGACCCGGCTCAGGGCTGGAACGGTGCTCCGGTGGCTGAGACGGCGTTCTGGCGGCAGCGGCCTGAGTCTGGGGTTCGGCCGCGGGCCAGTGGACGACATCGTCAACAGTTGCGTCCGCTGGACTGGAGGGCGGCAGCTTCGACCACCCCCGGGCCGCGGAGTTTGAACCGGCCCGTTCGCGGAGCTCGGTGAGCCGCGGGACTGATTTACCATCGCCCGGTGGGGTATCGCCTCAGCGCAGAGGGAGAAGAGGAGGGAAGAGACTGCAGCCCTATGATTTTTGCCTCCATCACAGTGAGGAGGTGTTTGGTGGACTCACTGTGGTGGATGTTAATTTGTGTTTACTGTCTGTTCTGTTGTTTTTTATTGTATTATTGTATGTATGGCTGCAGGTAACGACATTTCGTTCAGACCCTAAGGTCTGAATGACAAATAAAGGATCTAATTCTAATTCTAATTCTCAGAAGGCAGTGGAGGCTAATTCACTGGATGCATTCAAAAGAGAGTTAGATAGAGCTCTTTGGGCTAGCGGAATCAAGGGATATGGGGAGAAGGCAGGAACGGGGTACTGGTTGTGGATGATCAGCCATGGTCACAGTGAATGGCCTACTCCTGCACCTATTTTCTATGTTTCTAAACTAAACCCATGGTTTGATTCTTACAAGCCTGTCAAATGATCTATTCATCTTTATGAGCTTACTTCAACCTGAATGCAAGCAATGTACGTTGTATCCATGCATAGAATCTGACCAAAGGGTAGCTTATGAAGCAAACTAGCTTCTGATTAAGCAAGGATCTAGCTAAGTAGTACAGTTACAATCCCTGTTGGATTCAGGTTGTTAGCTCCTAAACTGCAAAGGAAGGCAGTCAATAAAATAGCATTAGGAGAGCAGAATGTAAGACTGCATTCAACCACAACAAAGCCTCACTCCAGAGACTTGAGGATGTATTCATCAACATTTCAGAGCTGTGGGAAGGCAGAGAGAGTTAAAAATGATGATGGTTCAGCAATGGAACACTGATCTGAGGACCACATTCCAGGCTGTGGGTTATCACCGATCCTAATGACCCCAAAAATGAGTGGCTTATCAGATCATCTATTGGAGCTGTTAAATATCGGCCAAATTAACTTTAGTCTTGTTTAGAGATACAGTGTGGAAGTTGGATCTTCGGCCCACTGAGTCCATACCGACCAACGATTACCCGTACACTAGTTTTATTCTACACACTAGGGACAATTTACAGAAACCAATTAACCTACAAACCTGCACATATTTGGGATTTTAGTTTAGTTTAGAGATATAGTGTGGAAACAGTCTTTCAGCCCACTGAGCCTGCGCCAACCAGCAATCCCCACAAACTAATGCCCCTGTCCCACTTAGGAAACCTGAACGGAAACCTCTGGAGACTTTGCGCCCCACCCAAGGTTTCCGTGCGGTTTCCGTCCGGTTCCCGGAGGTTTTTGTCAGTCTCCCTACCTGCTTCCACTACCTGCAACCTCCAGCAACCACCTGCAACCTCCGGGAACTGCACGGAAACCTTGGGTGGGGCGCAAAGTCTCCAGAGGTTTCCGTTCAGGTTTCCTTAGTGGGACAGGGGCTTAATACTATCCAATACCCACTCTGGACAATTAACACATTTTTTTACCAAAGCCAAATTAACCTACAAACCTGTACATTTTTGGAATGTGGCAGGAGACCAGAGCACCCAAAGGAAACCCACGCGGTCACACAGAGAACGTACACACTCCATAAAGACAGCACCCATGGTCAGGGTCAAACTCAAGTCTCTGGGGCTGTAAGGCAGCAACTGTACCGTAATGTGTCCAGATACCTGCTATTTGGTGTGAAAATGTACTGCGCAGATCCCCTTTAAACCTACTCTCTCTCAACTTAACTTTTGCTCTTGCTTTCTAGACACAGAACTGACTATCGACTCTATCCAATCTCTTATAATTTCACATACATATTTCATGTCACATCACAGCCTCCTTCATTCCAGTGAAATTATACAACCTGGCCGACCCCTTTTGCTCGAGCTAAACATCCTTATGAATCCTTACTTCACACTCTCTATCGTAATTACAACCCTCCATTTGTGTGGTGATTCAAGTACAGTCTACCAACATTTGGTACATAAGCAGCATGATGTGCCAATTCTTGCAGAAACAAGTAGCAGATGCTGGTTTACAAAAAAAAAGACAAAGTGCTGGAGTAACTCATGCTGGTCAGGCAGCATCTCATTGAGAACATGGATAGATGATACTTCTGGTCTGGACCCTTCTATGGACTGGTGAAGGGTCTGAAGAAAGGCCCCGATCTGTAACGCCACATATCCATGATGTCTAGGAATGCGGCCTGTCCGGCTAGTTACTCCAGCACTTAGCGTATAATTATTGCACTTAATGCCCCGTTAGATGAAGGCACGCATGTTGTAAATCTTCATCATCACCTCGTCTACTTGTTTCATCACTTTCAGGGAGCTTTGTACGAGTCTCGAGATCTCTATTAAACAGTACCCCCATGGGTGCTGTTATTCTCTGTTTATCTCCTGCCCGAGATTTTAACTTACCAAAACGCATAGCTTCTCATTTCTTGGAGTTAAACTCTGCTTGAAACAATAAACCAACCTTCCCCACCTTCCAATTTTGATGTTTTATGCAAACTTACTAACCAAGCCACCTGCATTCCCATCTAAATTATTGCAATACAATGACAATCAGAGGACTCGGCACTGATCGCTGCAGCTCACCACAGGTCACAGGTCTTCATGTTTGAAAAACAACCCTACTCCGCTACTGGTTGCACAGCTGCTGAGCTGCTGCCTCACAGCGCCAGAGACCCGCGTTTCATCCTGACCTCGGGTGCTGTCTGTGCGGATTTTTGACCTCCTTGTGACTGCGTGGGTTTCCTCCGGGCGCTCCAGTTTCCTCCCACATCCCAAAAACATGCTGAGTTTGTGGGTTGATTGGCCTCTCTAAGTTGCCGCTCGTGTGTTGAGAATGGATGCAAAATGTGGGCCGAAAGACCCGTTTCCATGCTGTACCTCTAAAAATGAAAACTAATATCCTGTGCCTCAGACAACCATTTGTATATCTGTGTTTCTAATTCACGAGATAGATCCCATCATTTTAACTTTCCAGACAAGCCTGCCGTGTGAAAACATGCAAACTCCACACAGACATCACCCAATGTCAGGATCGAACCATGTTCTTTGCCAGCTGTCCCACTCTCTTAAGCCACTGTGTCACCTGGCTATCTGTTCTGAGGATATCCCATGGCCTTATTTTCCCTTCCAATGTCTTTCTTAGGTGTAATCCTACATCCCTTATACTCCTCAAGGTTGATTTGACGAAAGTCACCCAATTATACCTATGATTGAAAGTACAAATTGAGAATTTTTTTTTATTATAACTAGGAGTGAAAGTGCAAATTGAGGAAAATCATTACTTGGAAAAACAATTAACAAAAAACATTGTATCGAAGTCAAATTGTACCCAAGTTAAAATTACAGCTATTTGATCACTGGACCTTGAATCTTTACACTGAGAAATTCTGTTTTTCTTTTAACAAAAAAAATGATTTAAAAATAAATATTGAATTCTCCTCTACGGTATCGATTCTGTCTATTGTAACAGATGAGTGTGCATTAATTAAAAATAACTTCATGCAATGTTTGCATTTATGGACAATAATAACAATGCCCTCAGAGTACATCTTTAACGCATATGGGCATTTGCAAGAAATGAAGAGGGAGCAAAGAACATCTGCTCTCCCACATGCTGTCATGGAAAAAAAACACGTAAACAATTGAATTATTGAAACGTAGACAGATTTAACAACATGGGCACATAGGGTGGTGGAGTTATACAGCAAGGAATCAGGCCCTTCAGCACAACTCAAAGTTGTTTACCCGAACAAGTTTAATTTTCCTGTGTTTGGCTCATTTGGTCAAAAAGGCTTTTGGCATATTGGCCTTCATCAGTCAGAGTGTTGAGTACAGTAGTTGTGAGGTAATGTTGCAGTTATGTAAGATGGTGGTGGCATCACATTTAGTTTAGTTTAGAGATAAGGCGTGGAAACAGGCCCTTTGGCCCACTGAGTCCACGCCGACCAGCGATCCCCGCACACTAACATTACCCTACACACATTAGGGACAATTTACAGTTATACCAAGCCAAACCTCCAAACCTGTATGTCTTTGGATTGGGGGAGGAAACCGGAGAAAACCTACGTAGGTCACGAGGAAAATGTTCAAAATTCCATACAGACAAGCACCCATACTCAGGATTGAACGCAGGTCTCTGGCGCTGTAAGGCAGCAACTCTACCATTGCATCACCATGCTGCCCTTTAGACTGTGTCAGTTTTGGGCACCTTGCTATGGGAAAGATGTTGCCAAGCAGGAAAGGGTGCAGTGAAGAATCACAAAGTTGTTGCTAGGGCTCGAGGGCCTGAGCTATAGGGAGAGGTTGAGCAGGCTAGGACTCTATTCCTTGGAGCACAGGAAGATGAAGGATGGTCTTGTAGTGGTGTAAAGAATCATGAGAGGAATAGATTGGGTAAACGCATAGAGTCTCTTGCCCAGAGTAGGGGAATCGAAAACCAGAGGACATACGTTTAAAGTGAGGTGGAAAGATTTAATAGCAACCTGAAGGGTTGCTTCTTAAAAAAAAAAGGCTGGTGGGTGTATGGAACGAACTGCCAGAGGAGGTAGTTGAGGCAAGTACCATAGGCAACTTTTAAGAAACATTTAGACAGGTGCATGGATAGGATATGTTTAGATAGATATGGGCCAAACACAGGGAGATGGGATTAGTGTAGTGTAGATGAGACATGTTGGTCAGTGTGGACAGATTGGGTTGAAGGACCTGTTTCCACTCTATGACTATTTCGCTCTCAGCTTTTCTGCCCATGTACCCATCTAAATGTATTTTCATCATTGCATTGTACCCACCTCTACCAGCTTGCTCTACATACCCACCAACCACTGTATGAAAAAGTTTAAATTAAATATTTCCCCTCTCACCTTAAATTCATGCCATCTATATTTAGATTCTGCTACCTTGGGGAAAATACCTTATCTATGACCCTCATGATTTTGTACACCTCTAACATCACCCCTCAGCCTCCTATACTCCAGAGAAAATTCCTCCAGGATGTCTCTAGTTGCCACTGAAGTCCTTCAGTCCCACTAAGATTTTGTGAACCTTTTTTGTTGCATCCTTTCCAGCTCAATGACATCCTTCCTACAGTGGGTATTTTGCATATGTCTCTCCAAATAGCAGAACAAATCCAATACATTTCTTGAATGATGCAAAAAAAAAAAAAAAATCAGAGATGCTTTCAATAGTAATGGGCGATACAGTGGCGGAGTGGTAGATTTGCTGCCTTACAATGCCAGAGACCCAGTTGCGATCCTGACTACCTGTGTGGAGCTTGTACGTTCTCCTGTGGCTGCATGGGTCTTTTCCAGGTGCTCTGGTTGCTTCTCACATTCCAAAGACATGCAAGTTTGTAGGTTAATTGGCTTCGGTAAAATTGTCCCTGGTGTGTAGATGATCATGGTCAGTGCGAGCATGATGGGCCAAAGGGCCTGGTTCCACACTATATCTCTGAACTAAACTAAAGCTCCTAAACTGAAGAAAGGCGATTAAGATGAGGAAAGAGATAATGCAAAATAACAATTTGAGCAAGAAATTAAGGAGTAAAGGAGTACAAATACCTTGGAGTGTAAACAGGACTGGTCCAGGAACGCTGAGGCCCTGTACAAGAAGGGACATGGTCGGCAATACGTTTTGAGAAGCCTTCGTTCCTTCAACGTCTGCACCTGGAGACGTTCTACCAATCGGAGGTAGTCAGTGCCATCTTCTTCGCTGTGTTGTGCTGGTATAAGCAGGACGATGGCCGCGGACGTCTACAGGATTAACAAAGTCATCAGGAAGGCTGGCTCCGTCCTGGGAGCGGAATTGGATTCATGGGAGGTGGTCTTGGAGGGGAGGATGCTCCTCAAACTGCGGAGCATCCTGGACAATACAACTCACATGACACACTGGTCAATCTGAGGAGTACCTTCAGCAATCGACTGTTTCCATCAAGATGCAGCACAGAACGCCACAGGAGCATCCCCAATCCTAACCACTCATCACTTTAATTTCATGCATCTTGTGGTTTATGACTGTTGGCAGATCAATTTCCCTCCTGGGATAAATAAAGTTCTATCGTATCGTATCATACCATGTCGTAAATCAAAGGCAAGAAGGAGGAAAGGAAATTAATTGCCAAATGGATGCATGCAAAGTTGTGGACCGAGATAAAGGTTGGACGGGGAGCTTTGGAACAAGTAAAAAGGTTCATATGAAGATGCCTTAATGAAAATGTTGAGATAACATAATCATCGCTGATGATATTCAGTTTATTGCCTTTGTTGCAGAGAATTTATAGGTCATTTAGGTTTACTAAGGATTTAATTGGATTTCCATCTTAAAGACTCCAACAACCAACCCTGATCATTTTATCAGTAATAAACTAGCTTATTGCTATCCATATGCAATTATTTGCAAAGTTCTATTTAAACATATCTTGCATTTTCCAAATCAAGAAGGTATCATGGAATTTTGTTTTAATGAAAAAACGTGAAAACTGACATTTATTTATTAGACCTTTCATGAGTCCAGAACAAGCAAAGCTTTTTAGAGCTCAGAAAGTACCTAGTCACAATCATACCACGTTGAAACAGGTCCTTTGGCCCATTTGACAATGCTGACTAACATGCCCCGATTATACTTGTCCCACCTGCCTGCATTTGACCCACATCCCTCTAAACCTGTCCTATCCGTGTCCCCGTCAAAATGTATTTTAAACACTGTACCTGCCTCAACTACCTCCTCTGTCAGTTCATTCCATATATCCACCACCCTTTGCATTAAAATGTTGCTCCTCAGGTTCTTGTTAAATATTTTCCCTCTCATCTTAAACATAGAACATCTTAAACATAGAACATAAAACAATACACACAGGAACTGGCCCATCGGCCAACAAAGTCTATGCCAAACTTGATGCTAAGCGAACTGAAACTCTTCTGCCTGCAAGTGACCCATACTCCTGCATGTCCATGTGCCTATCCAAAAGCCTGGCACCCACCACTCTGTTACAAACTTGCCCTGTACATTTCCTATAAATGTGCACCTCTCTACTCCTTGCATGGGCATTTCCTTACCTTGGGAAACTCAAGAGGTGATTTAGGCACAGTTAGCAATTTGTTAATAATCAGATTCAAGGAAGGTTGATTGGAGGAAAAAAAATGCCAATCAGAACTTCCTTGCTCTACTTCAAAATAGTGTCACAGGATCTTTTGCGTCCAATGAGAGGTCAGTATTAAATTCAGAATTAAATGCAGAATTAAAATTCAGAATTAAATTTTGTATTCTGCAAAATACATCACATGCTCTTCATCTCCTCATGACTTCTGTTTTCCAGGCCCCCACTCCCTCATCTTTACTATGGATGTCCAGTCACACTACATCTCCATCCCCCACCAGGAGGGTCTAAAGCCCTCTGTTTCTTCCTCGACTGCCGAAACAGCCAATTTCTGTCCACCAGTACTCTCGTCCCCTAGGAGAGCTGGTGCCTACCCTCAAAAACTTATCCATCTCCTCCCACTTCCTCCAAATACAAGGCGTAGCTATGGGCACTCGCATGGGCCCTAGCTATACCTGCCTCTTGGTAGGGTACGTCAAACAATCCCTGTTCCAGGCGTACACTGGCCCTATCCCCGAACTCTACCTCCGCTACATTGACGGCTGCATTGGTGCTACCTCCTGCACCCATGCAGAACTCACTGACTTCATCAACTTCACCAATAATTTTCATCCTGCACTTAAATTCACTTGGACCATCTCCGACATCTCCCTACCGTTTCTAGATCTCACCATGTACATCACAGGAAACAGACTATTGACCGACATCAACTACAAACCTACTGACCCCCATGGCTATCTTGACTACACTTCTTCCTGCTTCCTGTAAAGACTCTATCCCCTAATCTCAATTCCTCCGTCTATGCCGCATCTGCTCCCAGGATGAGGTGTTCCATACCAGGGCATCAGAGATGTGCTCATTCTTTAGGAAATGGGGGTTCCACACTTTCATTATAGGTGAGGCTCTCACTAGGGTCTCCTCCATATCCCACAGCTCTGCTCTTGTCCCCCCCCCCCCCCCCATTTGTAACAAGGTCCTCACCTTCCACCTCATCAGCCGTCGCATGCAGGATATAATCCTACTATATTTTTGCCACCTCCAATGGGATCCCACTACTGGCCACATCTTCCCATCTCCACTCCGTACTGCTTTCCGCAGAGAATCTTCCCTCCGAAACTCCCTGGTTAACTCGTCCCTTTCCATTTCCTGTGATGTAGATGGTGAGATCCTACCCCCTTCCCAGATACTTTCCCTTGCAACCGCAGGAGTTGCAACACCTATCCCATTACACCCCTCGACTCCATCCAAGGACCCAAACAGCCTTTCCAGTTGAGGCAGAGGTTCACTTGCACCTCCTCCAACCTCACCTACTGTATCTGCTGTTCCAGGTGTCAACTTCTCTACATCGGCGAGACCAAGCGCAGGCTCGGCGATAGTTTCGCTGAACACCTCCACTCAGTCCGCTATAACCTACGTGATCTCCCAGTTGCTCAGCACTTTAACTCCCCCTCCCAATCTGTCCTGGGCCTCCTCCATTGTCAGAGTGAGATCCAGCACAAATTGGAGGAACAGCACCTCATATTTCGTTTGGGTTGTTTACGCCCTAGCGGTACGAACGTTGACTCTCTAACTTCAGATAGCCCTTGCTTTCTCTCTCTCCCCATCCCCTCCCCAGTTCTCCCACGAGTCTATCTCTGACTACATTCTATCTTTGTCCTGCCCCCTCCTCTGACATCAGGCTGAAGGATTTCGACCAAAACGTCCTACTCTCCAGAGATGCTGCCTGTCCCGCTGAGTTACTCCAGCATTTTGTGGCTACCATTGATTTAAACCAACATCTGCAGTTCTTTCCTACAGAGAAAAGATTTTGTTGTGTGTCAACCTTTCAACGAAAAGACGAAACATGATTACAATCAAGTCATCCACAGTTTACAGATACAAGGGAATAATGTTTAGTGCGAGATAAAGTTCAGTAAAGTCCGATTAATGATAGTCTAAGGGTCTCCAATAAGGTAGATGGTAGCTCAGGACCGCTCTCTAGTTGGTGATAGGATGGTTCAGTTTTCTGATAACAGCTGGGTAGAAACTGTCCACTGAATCAGTGTGCGTTTTCTTGAGGTGAGAAGAGAGAATGACTTGGGTGAGACTCATTCGTTATCACGCTGGTGGCCTTGCCAAGGCAGCGTGAAGTGTAAATTGAGTCCATAGTAGAGGAGTTGGTTTTGGTGATGGTCCGGGCTGCATCCACTGCAACTTCTTGCGCTCTTGGATGGAGCTTAATCTGGATTTAATGTTGAGGACTATCCACCGAGCCAAGGCATATATTATAAATTAGCTGTCAGATTGAACCTGACCTTTCACCTTATCTCCAAAGTATTTTGAGTCTGGGTCAATATGATGAATCAAATGTTTAAGTGTGTAATTATGTATTTTCATGTTAGGCAATTTAGCGGGAACGCTAATGTCATCAGATGCACTGAAGGAAATGAGAAATTTAGAAGAATAAAGGTCGATTAATTGGATTCTTTAAGATTGTGAAAACACTCGATAAGTTAAATAAAAAGAAGCTTGTGCAAAAATCCAGAGACAAAGTCAGACAAATGAGATGTGAATGCAGAGAATTGTAGAGGAAGGTAGAAATATGGACTCTTTGACAGTTAAATTGAAATTATTTCATGAACATGCATACAGATTAGGAACAAGAGTAGACCACTTGGCAGATCAAGCCTGCTCCACCATTTAATAACATGTGGCTCATGTGACTGCAACTCAATATTATATCACTGCCTGCCCATTTCACTCTTGTTCTATCATTTTAATAGGAACCTGAAGGGCAATTTTATTTTACACCAAGAGTGGTGGGTGTATGGAATGAGTTGTTGGAGGAGGTAGATGAGGTAGTTACTATTACAATGTTTAAGAAACATTTAGACAGGCACATGGATCGGATAGGTTTAGAGCAATATGGGCCAAACACAGGCAGGTGGGACTAGTGCATATGGGACATGTTGGTTGGTGTGGATACATTGGGTCGATGGGCCTCCTTCCATGCTGTATGACTCTATCTGATTTTAAATGTATTCCAAAGTTCTGCTTTCGTCACTCTTTAAGAAAGAGAGTTCCAAAGACAACAGACAGAACATTTTGCCTCATCTCAGCCCTAAATGAATAATACCTTACTTTTAAATAGTGATCCCTAGTTCTGGTTTGTCCCACAATTTAGCTGAAATCCCAATCAGTATGTCAAAATCCCTCACAACTTCATATTCCACTTGGATAGTTTACAACTCAACGTGTGAACATAATGTTCTCCAATTTTAGGTAAGAAATCCCCTCCCCCCAATCTTGTATGCTCTCTCTTCCCTGTGCCCCATTTGAATGCACACCCTTTTCTCCCACCATCCTGCCTCCATCCTCTTCTGGCCTCATGATTCACACATCTTTTCTCATTGTCTCACAGCCTTTTGTCACTTTTCGCCTCCCATTTGCCAATCAAACCTCACTGTCTCCTCGCTTGTATCTGCCTATTGCTAGCTATTATCAGACAACTGAATCATCCAACCAACAACTAGAGAGTGGGCCTGAGGTACTATCTACCTCATGGGTGACCCCTGGACTATCTGTAATCAGACTTTACTAGTCTTCCACTGCACGTATCCCCTCTATCATGTATCCGTGCACTGTAGATGGATAGTCTTTCCGCTGACTGGTTGACGAGTAACAAAAGCTTTTCACTGTACACGTGATAATAAAGTAAACTAAACTATCAATTGCCAGGCTTTGTCCCACCCCCATCACTCTTCCACTTTTCTCTCCTCCACTAGAATCCGTATGAATAAGTGTCCCATCCCTAAACAGTAAATGTCCATGTCCTCCAGAGATGCTGCTTGACCCATTGAGTTGCTCCAACACTGTGTTTTTTGCTACCAGATTCGATCATCTGCAGTTCCTTGTGTTTCCCACACAATCTTGTGTCATTCGTCCCTGTTGTTCTTCTAAACCTGCAAATATAAGCCAAGCCCTCTTCAACCTTTCCTCAAAACAAAGCACAAATGCTCTGAACAGCTTCCAATACATTTAGATCCTTCCTTAATTAAAGAATCCCAAGCTGTGCACTTGTGTACTCTAAACGTAGGCACACAAATGGCCTTTCCAGATGAAGCGTAACCTCCCTACCTACATTTGGATTCAATTCCCCCAGCACACTCTGTTGACTCTCCTAATGACTTGCACTACCCAAATATTAGCCTGTAGCAATTCATAAATTCCTCAGAGTCCTCGGAGTTCTGTAATCTCTTACCAATTATATAACGTGCTTCTTTTCAACTTCTGTCAAAATAGACCATTTCATGCATTGTGCTCCATCAACTGATCATGACAGGTAGAATCCATTCGCAACCTTCTCCTCACCTCTTCACAATGCCAGTTCCTCCCCACCATTATGCCATTAGAGAATTTTGCAATCGCACTTACGATTCTCTGGTGGTTGATAGGATGATTGTGTTGCCTGATGAGCTGTTATCTGGCAACTGAACAATCCTGTCAACATGCAGAATGCAGTCCTGAGCTAGCATCTACCTCATTGGAGACGTTCAGACTATCTTCAAAAGAACTTTACTGGGCTTTACCTTGCAATAGACGTTATTCCCTTTATGATATATCTGTACACTGTGGATGGCTCAGTTGTAATCATGTATAGTTGTTAGCACACAACAAAAGATTTTCACTGTACCTGATAATAAACTAAACTAAATGATGCATTCTTCCAAATCATTGTGATAAAATTGCAAGACGTTGGAGCCTCTGTACTGCTCCTTTGGCAAGCAATGCATTACATCTTGTCAACTAGAAAAATACCCATTAATTCCTGATCCCACCTTCATGTTAACTGGTCAGCCTTCCACGATGATAAGTTGCCTCCTCCATCAAGAGTTTATATTTTCTGAATTAAAATTTCAAGACAGGTGCCTAGAGCAGCACATTGGCGCAGTGGTAGAGTTGCTGCCTAACAACGCCAGAGACCCGGCTTCGATCCTGACGACGGGTCCTGTCTGTACGCAGTTTGTACGTTCTGTCTGTGACTGCGTGGGTTTTCTCTGGGTGCTCCGGTTTCCTCCCACACTCCAAAGACATGCAGGTTTGTAGGTTAATTGGCTTTGGTAAAACTGTAAATTGGCCCGAGTGTGTAGGATAGTGCAGGTGTGTACAGACTGATTGCTGGTCGGCACCGACTCGGTGGGCCGAAGGTCCTGTTTCCATGCTGTATCTCCAAAGTCTGTCTTGTTAGATACGTGCATCAAGACATTTGGAACAAAAACAACTCAATTTGTTTAAGGTATATTTTATTTAGATTCATATTCAGTATTTGGCCAATGCTGGCAAAGCCAACATTAAATGTCCATCACTAAGTCGCCTGGAAGAAATGGTAGTGAAGTGCCTTTATGAACCACTGCAATGCTTCCCTCAAAGGTAAGGAGTTCCAGGATCAATTCCCTGTGACATAAGAACTCTCCATATGTTCCCAAATCAGAATGACTCAACAACCATTTTGTCAAATGTTTGCGCTCGGTCTGTCAAGGGCTACTGGATCTCCCGGTTTCCAACCATTTTAACTCCTCTTCCCATTCCCATACTGACCTGGGGCTCCACCATTGCCAGAGTGAGACCATGTGCAAACTGGAGGAACAGCACCTCGTATTCCTCTTGGGTAGCTTACACCCCAACTGTATGAACATTGAATTCTCCAATTTTACAAAACTAAGATACAAACAAACCACCTTCTCCCCCCACTATTCCCAGTTCCCCACCCCGACCCGCACTCATTTATCTCCTCCCCCTTCCACTTCCACTGACTTCACAATTCACATCTCTTTTATCCTGATCTCACACCTTTTGTCTATTCATCTCTGCCCTTTGTCCAGTAGAGCCACGGTAGAGCTGCTGCCTTACAGCACCTGATCCTGACCATGAGCGTTGCCTATGTTCTCCCTGCGACTGCGTGGGTTTTGTCGAAGTGCTCCAGTTCCCCCCCCCCCCCCACATCCCAATGATGTGTGGGTTTGTAGGTACATTGACTTCTGTAAGTTGCCCTTAGTGTGTAGGATTCAAAACTGGCATAACATAAAACTATTGTATGGGGTGATCGCTGGGCGGTGTGGGATTCGTGAGCCGAAGGGCCTGTTTCCACACTGTATATCTAAACTAAACTAATGACGAAAGTGGTTAGAGGATGGAATGGCCTCCCATTTTTCCGATTTTATGATATGTCTTAGTGTTCGTGAGATGTATCAATCTCAATATTTCACGAGCTCTTCAATGCGGTCAGTTAGGATGCTTGCCAGATTATTCTCTCTACCACCAAATCACACTGGATGCACTGTCATTGAATCATTGAAAGATGTCGCTTGGAAACAGGCCCTTCAGCCCACAGCTTCCATGCCGACCATCGATCACCCGTTCAAGTTAGTTCAAGTTCAAGTGAGTTTATTGTCATGTGTCCCTGATAGGACAATGAAATTCTTGCTTTGCTTCAGTACAACAGAACATAGTAGGCATTGATTACTAAACAGATCAGTGTGTCCATATACCATTATATAAATATATACACACATGAATAAAATAAACTGATAAAGTGCAATTAACAGATAATGGTTTACTTGTGTTCAGAGTTTTGTCCGAGCCAGGTTTAATAGCCTGATTGCTGTGGGAAAATAGCTATTCCTGAACCTGGTCGTTGCAGTCTTCCGGCTCCTGTACCTTCTATCTGAAGGTAGCAGGGAGATGAGTGTGTGGCCAGGATGTTGTGGGTCTTTGATGATACTGCCAGCCTTTTTGAGGCAGCGACTGCAATAAATCCCCTTGATGGAAGGAAGGTCAGAGCCGATGATGGACTGGGCAGTGTTTACTACTTTGTGTAGTCTTTTCCTCTCCAGGATGCTCAAGTTGCCGAACCAAGCCACGATGCAACCGGTCAGCATTCTATATTATCCCACTTTCTCGTCCACTCCGTAGACACTCGGGGCAAGTTAAAGACGCCAATTAACCTACAAACCTGCATGACTTTGGAATGTGGGAAGAAACCGGAGGACCTGGAGGAAACCCACATGGTCACAGGGGGAAACGGGCAAACTCCACCTAGACAGTACCCGAGGTCAGGATCAATCCCGGGTCTCTGGCACTGAGGCAGCAGCTCTACCAGCTGCGCCACTGTGCCGCCCCTCCAGAAAATGCACGGCCGTTAGTTATCCACTCCAAACCTTCAATGCCTTCCACCAAGAAGGACAGGGGCTGTAGGTGCATGGAAACACCATCCCCCGCAGATTTTCCTACAAGTTGTGTACTGTGTAAACTTAGAAATAGATCGTTAATCCTTTGACATCGGGGGATATAAGTCCTGGAAATGCTGAGCCAACAGCAGTGCAGGAGCACCCATTCATCAGAAAAGTCTGCAATATTTCAAGAAGTTATGTCACCACTTGTCATCACCATTACAAAGGCAATTAGGGATAAAATCATAAGAACCATAAGACATGGGTAGGAAGCAACTGCAGATGCTGGTTTAAACTGAAGCAACTCAGTGGGACAGGCAGCATCTCTGGAGAGAAGGAATGGGTGGAGTTTCGGTCCAGACCCTTCTTCAGATATTGGAGCAGAATTAGACCATTTGGCTAATCGAGTCTACTCCGCCATTCAATCATAGCTGATCTATCTTTCCATCTCTACGCCATTCTCCTGCCATCTCCCCGTAAACTCCCCGATAAAATCTTTACAAGGGCAAGGGCAATTGGGGATGGGCATTAAATACTTCCAACTACATCCTGACACCAATAAAATAATAAATTAATAAACGCACAAAAGTGGTTTCGCAGATTCGACCCACTCCACTTGCCACCTGACTGTTGGGTCTAACCCATCCAATTTCACACAACAGCAACAAACAATTATATTGTCTTTAAGAAGAATTGCACAGGTTCTTTACTAACTTGTTGGGGGGGGGGGGGTTGGTCAGTGGAGGGGCGGATGGTCTGTGGAGAGGGGGGGGGGATCGGTGAAAGTGGGGTGGTCGGTGGAGGGGGGGGGGGGTCGGTGGAGGGGGGGGGGGGGGCGGTGGAGGGGGGGGGTCGGTGGAGGGGGGGGGTCGGTGGAGAGGGGGGGGGTGGTCGGTGGAGAGGGGGGGTGGGTCGGTGGAGAGGGGTGGTTGGTCGGTGGAGGGGGGGGGGTGGTCGGTGGAGGGGGGGGGTGGTCGGTGGAGAGGGGGGGTGGTCGGTGGAGGGGGGGGGGGTGGTCGGTGGAGGGGGGGGGTGGTCGGTGGAGGGGGGGGTGGTCGGTGGAGGGGGGGGTGGTCGGTGGCGGGGGGGGTGGTCGGTGGAGGGGGGGGGGGGTGGTCGGTGGAGGGGGGGGTGGTCGGTGGAGGGGGGGTGGTCGGTGGAGGGGGGGGTGGTCGGTGGAGGGGGGGTGGTCGGTGGAGGAGGGGGGGTGGTCGGTGGAGGGGGGGGTGGTCGGTGGAGAGGGGGGGGTGGTCGGTGGAGGGGGGGGGTGGTCGGTGGAGGGGGGGGGGTGGTCGGTGGAGGGGGGGGTGGTCGGTGGAGGGGGGGGGTGGTCGGTGGAGGGGGGGGTTGGTCGGTGGAGGGGGGGGTGGTCGGTGGAGGGGGGGGGTGGTCGGTGGAGAAGGGGGGGGTTTATCAGCAAAGTGGGGGTGGTTGGTGGAGGGGGGGGGTGGTCGGTGGAGGGGGGGGTGGTCGGTGGAGGGGGGGGGTGGTCGGTGGAGGGGGGGGTGTGGTCGGTGGAGGGGGGGGGTGGTCGGTGGAGGGGGGGGTGGTCGGTGGAGGGGGGTGTGGTCGGTGGAGGGGGGGGTGGTCGGTGGAGGGGGGGTGTGGTCGGTGGAGGGGGGGGGTGGTCGGTGGAGGGGGGGGGTGGTCGGTGGAGGGGGGGGTGGTCGGTGGAGGGGGGGGGTGGTCGGTGGAGAAGGGGGGGGGTTTATCAGCAAAGTGGGGTGGTCGGTGGAGGGGGGGGTGGTCGGTGGAGGGGGGGAGTGGTCGGTGGAGGGGGGGGTGGTCGGTGGAGAAGGGGGGGGGTTTATCAGCAAAGTGGGGGTGGTTGGTGGAGGGGGGGGGGGGGGTTATCAGCAGAGAAGGAGTCACTTCCATTAAAACATTATGGAATCCTCTCCTGCAGATGGGAATTATTTGACTGACCGGAAGATAAAGCATGGAAACAGGGCTTCGGCCTATCAAGTCCAATCTGTCCATTGATCAACTGTTCACACTATGTGAAATGCTCTGCCACGTTCTACACACTTGGGGCATTTTACTGCCATCCAAAATTCAAACCCGCCTTTCGTTGGGATGTGGGAGGGAATTAGAGAACCCGAAGGACACCAACGTGGTATCAGGGAGAACATGCAAACTCTACACAGACAGCACCCAAGGTCAGCATCGAACCCGGGTCTCTGGCTTTGCGAGGCAACAGCTTATTTTAGTTGAGAGATACAGGCCCTTCGGCTTACGAGGTTCATGTTGACCAACATTCACCCGCACACTAGTCTTATCCGACATGGTGGGCGGCGCGACTCACCCGTTGCAGCGGCCCCTACAGCCTGTCTGTCTTTTTTTTTTTTTTTTGTCTAGTTAAATGTAGTGTTTGGTGTTTTTTAATACTAGTTTTAAATGTGTATATGTGGGGGGCAGGGGGAAACTAATTAAAATCTCTTCCCTGTCTGGGAGACCCGCCCTTTCCCCTGTCGGGTCTCCGTTGTCGTTGGGGCCTAGCACCGTGGAGCGGCCTCCAGCCTGAACGACCCGGGGGCTCGGGAGACTGCGGAGCTGCGGACTACTCACCATCGTGGGGCTGGCCGGCCTCGGAGCGTGGGGAGCGGTGGTGACTCGCTGCTGCTGCGACTCAACTCCTGGGGCTCGGAGGCTCCAGCAACGCAGCCGCAGGTCCGGTGGACTGGGACATCGGGAGCTCGCGGGTCCGGGGGGAGAGAGAGACCGCTTCCCGGAGCTCCCGCAACACGACTTCTCCAGCCCGTGTCGCGGGGTTGGAACGACCCGGACCGGGACCGTACATCGCCCGGCGTGGCTTCATGGCCGTGGGACTCGCCATCGCCCGTGGGGGTTCCAACCTTGTACTTTCAGACCGGGAGCGGGGCCGTAAATCGCCCCGCGCGGCCTAAAATGGCCGTGGGACTTATCATCACCCGCCTGGGGCTTGGACATCGGGAGAGAAATTGAGAGCAGGGGAGAGAAAAGACTTTGCCTTCCATCACAGTGGGTTCACTGTGATGGATGTTTGTGTGAATTTAATTGTGTGTATGTCTGTAGGACATTGTCTTTGTTTGTATGGCTGTGTAAACGAAATTTCGTTTGAGTCTCACTGAGGCTCAAATGACAATAAATTTGTATTGTATTGTATTGTATTGTATTGTATGTATGCAAGGGACAGAATTTACAGAAACCAATTAACCTACAAACCTGCCCGTCTTTGGCATATGAGGAGGAAGCTGGAGAAGGTGCCAACTCCACAGACAGCACCCGAGGTCAGGATCGAACCTGGATCTCTGGCGCTGTGAGGCAACAGGTCTATCAGCTGCGCCACTGGAAAACTGAAAGTCCCTCAACTGGTAAAGCTCATTACCATGGCGTTGCTGAGCAAGCAAGATAAGATAGATAAACCATACCGGTTCAAGTTACCTTTTGCATGTGGACTATTTTGGAAAGTAAGTCAATTCTCGGAAGAAAACAAACCTTAATTTGTGTGTCTAATTCATCATTCATTATTAAACTGTGTAAGAACTAGATACTGTGGAAACATCTTGATAATGCACAAAATTATTCTTTATATTCAACAACATCCTAAAGGCCAAGGTCACTTTCACCATAAATGTGTTGCACCTGGTTATGGTAGAATAGGCATTAATTAAATGGCAATTAATGTGTATGTTCACATCTACATACCACATGAAGGGCTTCATTAGATATCATAAAAATCGTCTGACATAATTTCATTAAAAATCTTGATTATTTTCCGAAAGTGTCAAGGGTTTATGTAGTGATAAATAGTTGATGTTAAAAATGGTCCATGGATGGTGAAATTCAGCTATTAATTTTGCAGACTGCTCATTAGTATTATCAGAATGCTACAAACAATAGCTGGGAGTTTAACAATGGACGAGGGAGGGAAAGTTGAGGCAACAGAGGAAAGGATATTGCATGTGCAGCAACAATTACACTATCTTTTATCAGGGCTTCGTTGCTTACTAATTAATTTATAGTCTAAACTCAGCTTAATCCAGATTGAAATGTGGGTTAAAGCCAAGATTTCAATTTGTATTTTTAAATCCTGCGCTGGTGACCCAAAGACTTTAATCTCTCAGGTAGCCGACTGGTTAATGGGATTGTGTAAAATTCCCCAAGTGCACCATTTTAAAGCAAGGCATTAACCTGAACAAATGGGTGAAATTAAACTCCCGATTGTCTTTTGGAAGATGTTCTGGAGAGCAGAACATTACAGTGATTAACAAGTGAAACATCCTACTGACGAACCCAGTGTGCTTCCAATTCTCTGAGCAATCAGTAAGTGATAAAAGACAGTGTCCATGACGCTGGCAAAGTCTACAACTACTCACCTGCCAAGAACATACAGATCTCTGTATTTCTGCCAACAGAGGAAGGTAAGGGTAAGAGGGTCAGGCAATACATCCCATTCGTCACATCGTACCAAAGAGTGAAAGGCCTGGACAGTGTGGATGTGGAGAGGATATTTCCACCAGTGGGTGAGTCTAGGACCAGAGGGCACAGCATCAGAATAAAAGGACATACCTTTAGAAAAGAGGCAAGTCGGAATTCCTTTAGTCAGAGGGCGGTGATTTTGTGGAATTCATTGCCACAGACAGCTGTGGAAGCCAAGTCATTTGGTGTCTTTAAAGTTTAAATTCTTGATTAGTAAAGGGTATCAAAGGTTATGGGTAGAAGGCAGAAGAATTGGTTTGAGAGGGAATGATAGATCAGCCCTGATTGAATGGCGGAGTAGACTCGATAGGCCTAATAGCCTAATTCTGCTCTTATGACAAATTAACTTGTGTGTCCGCTTCTGGGACAGTACTGCAGGACCATGGATGACCTATCTCCCTTCCTATGTGGCTGTGAAGTGCGATACAATATCTGATGATACTGCCATTGGTGGGATCATATCCAGTGAGGACATTGGATGAGTATTTTGGGAAGTGTTTTTGCTGGACTCCTTTTGAAGACACTGAAGGTTTGAATAACTTCCTGGATGATTCTTCTCCATTTTGAATGGAAAATGCACAATGCCTCTTATGAAGCTGATGGAGATGTTACATATTTTCCCAGCCCCCAAGGGAACATCATTGAAGTACTTTCTCTCTCCTGGCAATCTTCTACCCTCATCAAGTTTGGAATAGAGTGCCAGGTTTAGGAGTGGGTTGTTGAAAAGTGAAACGATACACTGGTTCCCTTAAAACCTTTAGGTTAATTGGCTTCTGTAAATTTCCCCCAGTGTGTAGGATGCCAAAGTGGGATAACATAGAACTAGCGTATGGATGATTGATGGTCGGTGTGGACTCGGTGGGCCGAGGGGCCACTTTCCACGCTGTATCGCTAACACTAAAACTACGAGCCATTAATCTCAGCCTTAAATTTAAGGCTGCACAATATAACCCAACATCAATTACTGTTTGAGGAAATTTGTTCCAAATTTCCAGAACACTTGGCATGCAGAAGTGTTTTCACACTTCACTTTTGAAAGAACTGGCTTTAATTTTTGGACTTAGTCCACAAGTCCCAGATTCCCCAAATAACTACTGGGAACAAAATGTTTCTCTCTCCATCAATTCTCCTCGATATCCATGAACTTCAGTCAAATCTCTCTGTAACCTTTCAACTTCCAGGACACAAAGCGCTGAAGTAAATCAGCAGGTCACACAGCATCTCTCGGGAGCCTGGATAGGTTACGTTTTCAGTCAAGACCCATCTTCAGACTTTCTTTCCTCCCTGTGACCGCGTGGGTTTTCATGGTTGTTCTGGTTTCCTCCCACATTCCAAAAACGTACAGCTTTGTAGGTTTACTGCCTTCTGTAAATTGTCTCTAGTGTCAACGATAGAACTAATGTACAGGTGATTGCTGGGCAGTGTGAATTCGATGGGCCAAAGAGCCTGCTTCCATGGTATATCTCTAAGGTAAACCTTTCAAAGAGTAGTGATCTATCCAGGGGTTTGAAAAGCTGGAACGGATAGAGATAAAGGAACAGAATATAGAATTATTCCACTACTTTTGTAAAAATTCTCGATGAAAAGAATTGAGGGCCATAAATAAGGCTGATCCAAACAATGAAGATGTAATGCCCCTGTCCCACTTAGGAAACCCGAACTGAAACCTCTGGAGACTTTGCGCCCCACCCAAGGTTTCCGTGCGGTTCCCGGAGGTTGCAGGTGGTTGCCGGAGGTTGCCGGAGGTTGCAGGTAATGGAAGCAGGTAAGGAGACTGACAAAAACCTCCGGGAACCGCACGGAAACCTTGGGTGGGGCGCAAAGTCTCCAGAGGTTTCCGTTCAGGTTTCCTAAGTGGGACAGGGGCATTAATATTTTAACATCATTCTTTTGCTGTTGAGAGAAAGCTTGCTGTTGTAATAGGAGAGAGCTAGTTTTACATGTGGCAAATCTAATCCAATTGTAATGCTGATGTTTGGATGAACTGATTTGACTTCAGTCATTGTGTGGCAGTTTTATTAGTGATGGTTTGATGACAACTGTGGGCAGCACAGTGGCGCAGCAGTACAGCTGCTGTCATAGTGCCAGAGACTCAGTTTCGATCCTAACTAAGGGTGATGTCTGTACAGAGTTTGCACATTCTCCGTGTGACCACGTGGGGTTTTTTCGGATGCTCCAGTTTCCTCCCACACTCCAAAAACATTCAGGATTGGAGGTTTAAGAAGGAACTGCAGATGCTGGAAAAATCAAAAGTAGACAAAAATGCTGGAGAAACTCAGCGGGTGAGGCAGCATCTATGGAGGAAAGGAGTAGGTGACGTTTCAGTTGACCCGAAATGTCGCCTACTCCTGGTCAGCGCAGACTCAGTGGGATAAAGGACCTGCTTTCGCCCTGTATCTCTAAACACTAAAGTTTTAGTTTTTAGTTTTAGAGATACAGCATGGAAACAGCCCTTTCGGCCCACCAAGCCTGTGCCAACCAGCGATCCCCATATATTAAGACTTCCCTCACACACTAGGGACACTTTACACATACACCAAGCTAATTAACCTCCATACCTGGATGTCTTTGGAGTGTGGGAGAAAACTGAAGATCTCAGAGAAAACCCACATGGTCACGAGGAGAACGTACAAACTCCGTACAGACAGCACCCGTAGTCAGGATCAAACCCGGGTCTCCGGCGCTGCAAGCGCTGTAAGGCAGCAACTCTACCGCTGCGCAACCATGCCCCCTCCGTAAAGTCTAAACTGTAATCCAATGTACAAAAATGTATTCACTGCATGAAACGCCGCTGAAACCAAACACAATACCACATGACCTCCCACGAGAGTGGGAGGGCAAGGAATTTCAATAGGAATCACTCACTTGAAGTCTGATCAGAACTATTTCCACCCTAGCAGTATTTAGACACTTTAGAGAAACAGTGTGGAAACAGGCCCTTCGGCCCACCAAGTCCAAACCAGTATCAGAGGGTGATAGCTTCTGGAACGCACTTCCAGGGGTAGTGGTGGAGGCATATAGTTGCATTTAAGAGACTTTCAGATAAGCACATGGGTATGGAGGGGTATAGAACACAAGTAGACAATGACATAAGTTTACCCCGATAACTTGTTCTACACAGATATTGTGGGCCAAAGGACCTGCTCCTGTGCTGTATAGTTCTATGTTTTTATGCCTACGGAAGGAAGGTAGGGAAGCTGGAAAATGGTGGAAGACAGAAGGAAGAAAAGCAAAAAACATTTTAGAAGGAATGGGTGACGTTTCAGCTCGAGACTCTTCTTCAGACTGTGGCTGCTGTCTGTTCGGAGATTGTACGTTCTCCCTGTGACCGCGTGGGTTTTCTCCGGATGCTCTGGTTTCCTCCCGCCTTCCAAAGACGTGAGGGTTTGTGGGTTAATTTACTTCTGTAAATTGTCCCTAGTGAGCTGGATAGAACTAGTGTATGGGTGATCGCTGGCTGGCATGGACTCGGTGGGCCGAAGGGCCTGTTTCCATGCTGTATCTCTAAACTAACCTAAAACCAAACAAAATTTGTTTCTTTCATGAACCGAGGCATGCGAGTGGATCTCAATGTCCCTCCGCAAAGACCTAAGTGAGGATCAATGTTGGTGAATTAGGTTGCATTGAAGTCCATGCAAGGTTCAACTGTCCATTTAAGTGTGAGCAGAGTCAAGCGATAAGATCAGAGAAGCAATTTTCGTAGTTTGCGCATAAACTTGTCACAAAGGATCAGATCCAGCAGCAAAATACTCTGTTATTGACCTGAAACATTAACTCCACTCTTCTCTCCATAGATGGCAGGCCCACTAAGTATTTCTAGCATTATCTGTATTTTTGCAGCGGATCAAATGGAGGGTGAAAAATCTTCATCAAAGTGGAATTTCATCGATTGCTCTTTGCAGTTCAGCCGCAAGTCCACAAGATATACTTTGCCTCTCATCCATCCACTTGTACTTCCATTCAACAACATCATCTAAGTGCATACCACCTTGAAGATGTTAAAACACACCAGGAATTTGATAACCACAGGAATGATTATCGAACAAAATCTGACGCTGGATCCCTCGAGAAGCTTTCAAGGACAAACAGCCAAAAGCTCAGTCAAAGATGAAGGTTTCAAGGAAAAGTTTTATTTTGGCAGAGAATAGGATGGAGCGGTATAGAGCTTTAGGAAGGGAGGTCAAGGTTCAGGTGGCTGAGCTAGTGGAGAAGTGATCAATATCTGGGATGCTTACCAGGGCAGCACTGTAGCAGCACAGATGATTGTGGGACTAGACACAGGAAAAGACAGGCAGTCTCATTATCAGAAAAAAATACCAACTTAGCGTGGCACTGTGGCGCAGCAGAAGAGATGCTGCCTCACAGCGTCAGAGTCCCAGGTTTGATCCTGACTACAGGTGCTGTCAATACAGAGTTTGTACGTTCTTCCTGTGTCCCCGTGGGTTTTCTCCGGGTGCTCCGGTTTCCTCCCACACAGCAAAGATGTGCAGGTTTGTAGATTAATTGTCTTTGGTAAAATTGTCCCTAGTGTGTAGGATGGTGTTAGTGTACGGTGTGATCGCTGGTCGGCGCGGACTCGGTGGGACATGGGGGCCAGCTTCCACACTATCTCTGAAGTCTAAACTATCACCCAGGTAAAACATCGCCGTTACACTTCATGACAACATAATAAGCAGCTAGTACAATTATGATGAAGATGCTGCCATTATTTTTCTTGATAGGTTCGCTCACCCAAAAGAACATTGGAAAATACTCAAATTAAGTTTAAACATCTTCAAATTCAGTTTAAACTGTTCACACAAGTTTAAACATGGTGGCATGGTGGATCAGCGGTAGAGTTGCTGCCTTACTGCGCCAGAGACGCGGGATCGATCCTGGCCACGGGTGCTGTTCGTACAGAGTTTGCACGTTCTCTATGTGACCAAGTGGGTTTTCTCCAGGTACTCCGGTTTCCTCCCACACACCAAAGACATGGGCTAATTGGCTTGGTAAAATTATAAATTGTCCCTAGTTTGTGTGTGTGTGTGGATCGCCAGTCAGTGCGGACAAAGGTCCTGCTTCCGTGGTGTATCTTTAAAACTAAGACTAAAAACATCTCCTTAGAACTGAGACATGCAAAACACAACCTCTTATTCCAAGCAGTGTATAAATATTCTCTGTCCCTGATCCAAAATTAGCACTCGTCTAATTCTGTATTTTGACGATATTAATAAGTTTTACTTCATGGCATTTGGAATTGGAGAAGGGAACTTAATTAGTATAAAGACATGAAGTGAAATAATTTAAATATTCTCAACATGTTGCTTTAGCACAATATCTGACAGTCATTATTGGACAAATCTTGGTTGGAAGCCAACATTTCTATTGAGGTGGCATCTGCGTGACCTGCAGTGTCTTTGGAATTCTCTATCCAATAGATCTGTGGAGGCCAAGACTTGTAATGGCAACAGTACGGATATAAGTAATGAAAGGAACTGCAAATGCTGCATGTATCAAATATAGGCACAAAATGCTGGAGTAACTCAATGGGTCAGGCAGTATCTCTGGAGAAATGGATAGGTGACATCACCTATTCATTTTTTTCAGAGATACTGCTTGACCCACTGAGTTACTCCAGCGTTTTATGCCCACCTTTGGCATGGATATAGCTTTAGATGTGAGTGGCAAGAGATCTGGATCAGTCATTTTTGTTGAGCCGAAGGGCCTTTCTCTGCGCTAGACCTCAGTTAGCCTGTTGACTATCAAGAGGGAAGTTATATATTCCAGCACCCTCAAGCACATAAGGCAGCACGGTGGCACAGCGGGAGAATTGCTGCCTCACAGCGCCAGAAATCCGGGTTCGATCCTGACTACGGCTGCTGCCAATATGTAGTTTGTACATTCTCCCCTTGACCGCATGGGTTTTCTCTGGGTGCTCCAGTTTCCTCCCACATTCCAAGGACGTGGAGGTTTGCAGGTTAATTGGCTTCTGTAAATTGTCCCTAATGTGTAGAATGTGAAAAACATAGATCTAGCATATGGGTGATCGTTGCGGGCTCAGTAGGCTGAAGGGTCGTTGTCCAAGCTGTATCTCTAACACTAAAACATATGTTTCCAGTCTGTATGACATTATAACTCTATGATAACTTTGAACTGATCAGAGATTAGAGTCCATTAAAAAGGATGAGAATACGGAATATTTAGTAGTCCATGATATAGGCCAAATTCAGCATGGTTTTGCGAAGGGGAGATCTTGCCTGACGAATCTGCTGGAATTCTTTGAAGAAGTAAATAGCAGGACAGACAAAGGAGAGTCAGTGAATGTTGCTTACCCCAATTTTCAGAGAGCCTTTGATATGGTGCCACACGTGAGGTTGTTATGGAAGATGAGAGCTTGTGGTATCAAAGGACAGATACCAGCATGGATAGCAGGTTGGCTGGATTGCAGAAGGCAAAGAGTGGCAATAAAGGGGGCTTATTTTGGTTGACTGCCTGTGACTAGCAGGGGTTGGTGCTGGGGTCAATATCCTTCACGTTGCATATTAATGATTTTGATGAGGGGATTGAAGGCTTTGTGGCAAAGTTTCGCAGATTATACAAAAATAGGTGGAGGGGCAGGTAGTGTAGCGAAAGCAGGGTCTCTGCAGGACTTGGACAGGTTGGGAGAGTGGGCAGAGAAGTGGCAGATGGAATATAGTGTAGCTAAGTGTGGTCATGCATTTTGATAGTAGGAATAAAGGCGTAAACTATTTTCCAAATGGGAAGAGAATCCAGAAATCAGAGATGCAAAGGGACTTGAGAGTGCTGGTGCAGGATTCCCAAAAAGCTAATCTGCAAGTCAAATCGGTAGTAAGGAAGGGAAACGCAATGCTAGGATTTATTTCAAGAGGGCTAGAATACAAAAAACAGGGATGTAATGCTAAGGCTCTATAAAGCGCTGGTCATGCTGTATTTGGAGTATTGTGAGCAATTTTGGGCACCATATCTGAGGAAGGATGTACTGGCTCTGGAGAGGGTCCAGAGGAGGTTTACAAGAATGATCCCAGGAATGAGTGGGTTAACATATGATCAGCATTTGACAGCACTGGGCCTGTACTCGCTGGAGTCTAGAAGGGTGAAGAAACGTGCCTTTGCGGTTGCAGCTCCTAGACTGTGGAACAGCATCCCGCTTCCCATCAGAACTGCCCCCTCCATCGACTCCTTTAAGTCGAGACTTAACTCATCTTTACTCTCAAGCCTTTCTTGATGTCCTCTGGAGGAGGGCTATTTGTCTGTATTTATGTATGCACTTAATCTATGAACCACTGTTGTATAACGTTAGTACCTCCACCAATGTAACGCACTTTGGTCAACAAGAGTTGTTTTTTAAATGTGCTATAGAAATAAAAGTGACTTGACTTGATTAGGGATCTCATTAAAACTTATCGAATGGAGAAAGGCTTGGATAGAGTGGATGTTTCCACTCATGGAAGCATCTAGGACTAGAGGTCATAGCCTCGGAATTAAAGGACGTTCTTTTAGGAAGGAGATGAGGATCATTTTTTTTTGTGTCAGAGGGTGATGAATCTGGAATTTTTGCCACAGGAGGCCAAGTCAATGGATATTTTTATGGCAGAGATAAATAGTTTCTTGATTAGTATGGATGTCAGGGGTTATGGGTAAAAGGCAGGAGAATGGGCAGGAGTTTAGTATGGGTGTCAGGGGTTATGGGCAGAAGGCAGGAGAGAGAAATGGATCAGCTATGATTGAATGGCAGTGTATACTTGATGTGCCGAATGGCCTAATACTGCTCCTATCACTTATGACAAACCAATATAGAGAAGCAAGAATGGAAAAATGGACCAGGTGCAAGAGCTGATACAAGTATTGGGCGAGGCTGAAGGAGAGAAGGATAGAGGGGGATAGCTGAAGCTTGGCATGGCTATGGTATGGATACATTATTTGACTGTAGGTGGGCGGAGAGAGTTTAAGTGCTGGTGGAAGCTTCGAGTGAACACGGGGTTTGCCGCTTCTTAATGGGATTCAGATTTAATGCACTTTCCAAATGCAACTTTTAAATAAAAGAGAATAAGGGTTTAGCTTCTCTTCACCTGTCAAGAGAGTTTTGGTTGACCTTTACAATCGAGTAGAGTGAAATTGTAAATGTGATCAATAAGCAAGATTCAATTAGCACTAATTGCCCATTTTGGCACAAACCCAATTATTACAGCACGAAGGAGGAGTACAGTGTTTTGCAAAGAAACTTCTTGCAAAAATCCTTCATCCAAATTGCATGGTTTTGAATGCTAAGCATTAATTCCCAATTATAGAATGAAATTTCAATTGCAATAGGTTTTAGTGTCAGTCAGTGTTTGCAAGCAAAATGTTCATTTCCTTTTCACTTTTTTTGGTAGGTATTTTTCCAAATGTTGTTTGCTTGATCACACCAGTTGTTGATCACAGCATGATAAGTAAGTCCCAGGGATGTGCGTCAACCACACAAGAAGAAACAAATAAAATAAATCTTTCATACATCAAATGTACTAATCTCCAATAAGAGTATGCACATACATTGATAATCCCTATTTTTTCTGTTTCAAAGCATTAGAAGAGATCAAGCGGAGGAGAATTAATCTTTTCAGTGGTCCTGATATAATGAACCTTGCCATGGCTATAACTCGCAATAATGTAGACACTTTAGATCTTCCCAAGGGCTGTGTAGCAAGATTACCAAACAAAATCTGACCTTGAGCTCTTCAGGAGACAGTGAAACCGATGATTAAAAGCTCATTTGCGTTTAGTTTATTTTAGTTAGATACCGCACAGAAACAGGCCTTTCAGCCCACCAGGTCTGCATCGACCAGCGATCCCCGCACATTAACACTATCCTACACCCAATAGGGACAATTTTTACATTTACTGTACCAAGCCAATTAACCTACAAACCTGTACGTCTTTGTGTCTTGGCAAAAACCCACACAGGTCACGGGGAGAACGTACCAACTCCGTACAGACAGCACCTGTAGTCGGGATCAAACCCCGGTCTCCGGCGCAGCATTTGCTGTAAGGCAGCAACTCTACTGCTGCACCACTGTGACTGCTGTGTTAAGATGAGAAAAGAAGGGAAGTGGGAAGATTGAGGAAGGGGATTTGTATTTGACCCTCAGCAGCTGAAGGCTCCTAATAATGAGGGGAATGAAATAAAAAAAATCAGGGCTGTTAACTCATCGGTATGGAGGTACATCATTCAGATTATTTAGATATGCAAAAGGGTACAATACAATTCCTAATTCATATTAAACTCGGAGTAAACAGTGTGATAAACATAACAATGGGAGGTGGGTATATGCAAAGAGCTGCCAGTGGAGGTAGTTGTGGCAAGTCCAGTTTACAGTTTTAGTTTAGTTTATTGTCACGAGGTACTGTGAAAAGCTATTGTTGTGTGCTATCCAGTCAATGGAAAGACAATACATGATTACAATCGAGCCATTTACAGTGTATAGATATTTATGAGTATGGAGCGATTATAATATGCAATTGCAGATCTGCTTCTGTGGCTAACATGCAAAATGTCATCAGGGTTGGGCACCATATTGGAAGCAGTAACTTACTATAACATGCAAAATCTGGAGGTATATGTTTTCAAACTTCTGTACCTCATGCTTAATGGGAGAAGGGAGAAGAGGAAGTGACTAGGGTGAGACTGGTCCTTGATTATGCAGCCTGTCTTGCTGAGGCAGAGTGGTGTACTGAGTAATATTGCATTTCGGTACACCGATTGTAATAACATTTAAAAGGCACTTGGACATGTACATGGGTAGGAAAGGATTAGAGGGATATGGGCCAAATGTGGGCTGATGGAGCTGGTACTTCCATCTACACTTCGACACATGGCATTCTGGAATGGTATGGCAACAGTTCTGCGGCTGACAAGAAGGCTCTGCAGAGAGTCATCAATACAGCCCAGGAGATCACCAACACACATCAGCCTGCCCTGGAAGAGATCTATAGCTCTTGTTGCCTGCGGAAAGCATCAAGCACCCTAAAGGACTCATCTCATCCGCACATCACTTGTTTGCCCTTCTGCCCTCAGGAAAGCATTACAGGTCCATCAAATCACACACCACCCACAAGATTAACAAACAGATTCTACCCCAAGGCCATCACCACTCTGAACTCTGCACTAACCATATAACCATATAACAATTACAGCATGGAAACAGGCCATCTCGACCCTTCTAGTCCGTGCCAAACACATAATCTCCCCTAGTCCCATATACCTGCGCTCAGACCATAACCGTCCATTCCTTTCCCATCCATATAACTATCCACTGAACACACAGCCCCCATAGCTAATATTTTGTACTGCCACAACTCTATACTGTGAAATATTGTACATTATGACGACCTTTTCTTGCCGTTTTGGTTACTCGTTATTATGTATCTGATACGTTGGAGCTCCGCTCGAGCAGTGCGCCTGAAATTTCAATGGATATGTTTACAATGACAATAAAGTGTATTATTATTATTCTTATTATTATCTTCAAGCTGCCTGAACAAGGCCACCATCATAAGCAAGGACCCCCCATCAGGCAAGAGGGACAGAAGTTTGAAAACTATGTGTTCATTTATCCATGACCTTCCTGATCTTATAAACCTCAATAAGGTCACCCCTCAGCCTCTTATGCTCCAAAGAGAAAAGTCCCAGCCTACTTAATCTATCGTTATAATTGAAGCCCACAATCCCACGGCAACATCTGAAGGAGGGTTCCGACTAGAAATGTCACCTATGCTTTATCGCCAGAGGTGCTACCTGACCCGTTGAGTTACTCCAGTGCGATGTGTCGACCTTTGGTATAAACCAGCATCTGCAGTTCTTTGTTTCTACATCCTTGTAAATCACTTCTGCACCCTTGCCAACTTTTAATGGCATCCTTCCTGTAGTTGGTGTTATGGTTCAGAACTGGTTTGTGCTGAGGTATACAGAAGAGAGACACAATACTGGAGGAACTCAGCGGGTCAGGCAGCATCTGTGGAGAAAAATAATGGGTGACAGAATTCAGACGGACAGAAGTATTGTTGCAGAGGTTTCCAGTCAGTTGGAAATCAGACTGCTCATGCACGTTTGTGACCTTTTGCTTCAGTTAGTTCCAAAATACTGCAAAGTGGAAAGCCGTTAGTGTACTCAGTAAGAAGGGATAGAAGCACTGAAAGAGATTCACTCCTTACAATTTTCCCCACAAGAACCCAATGAGGGAGCACCCTGGGGCCTTTCCGGGACCATTAGGCACCGCTGGGGGTGGAATGTATCTTCAATAAAGATGGGGAAATAGTAATTTAATATTCAGTATTTAAGAATATTTGCTTTAGTTGGCTTTAGCCCGATGAGACACAGTGGCACAATTAGCAAATTCACCGGACTCCAGCAATGTTTCTCGGGCACTGCCTGCCGATTGTGAATGATTAGAAGCAGCATGCAGTACTCGATGTGTGAAACAAGGAACTGCAGATGCTGGTCTACACAAAATAACACAAAGTGTTGGCATAACTCAGTGGGTCAGGCAACATTCTGGGTTATAACAACAGGAGACACAAAAAGTTGGAGTAACTCAGCGGGTCGGGCAGCATCTCTGGAGAAAAAGAAATGGTGACGTTCCGGGCCAGGACCCTTGTTCAGACACACACAAGATGGTCAAGTTAAAACCCCAGCTGTCTGCTCATGGCATATTTCATGCAGGATTTTCAAGCATCCCCGCACTTTGATCTGAAGCTAATGACCTTTAAATAAATTTATAATGATAATAATAAGAGGATAATATGATGAGATAATATGAGACAAAGTAATGAGATAATTGATATAATGAAATGAAATACTTGGCATTTCATGTCTGCACCACCACTCATGACATCATGGTTGATCTCTGCCCTACTTTGCACTAACCCTTAAGACATAGTAGAACACAGGGACAGGCCCTTTGGCCCACAATATCCACCCCGAACATGTTGCCAAGCACAACTAAACTCTTCTCCTTGCACATGCTCGATATTCCTACATACCCTGCAAATCCAGATGCCATCTATAAGCCTCTTAAATGCCATTATTCTATCTACTTTAAACCTCCAACTCAGGCAGTGTGCTGCAGATACCTACCACTGTGCAAAAGTTCATAAGTTCATAGTTTATTAGGCCAGAATTAGGAGCAGCATTAGGCCATTGGCCCAATCAAGTCTAATCCATCATTCAATCACAGCTGATCTATCTTTCCCTCTTATCCCCATTCTCCTGCCTTCTCCCCATAAGCCCTGACGCTTGTACTAAATTTGCCCCCCTCTCCTTAAAGCTATGCCCTCTAGTCTTTGACATTTCCTTATCCTTTGATTCCATTGATAACTCAACATCTTAAAATGACAGCTCTCCCACCTTCTCAGTTAATTTGCCCTAATTTTAATGCCCAATGTTCATAAGATATGATAGTGGCGTTTAAAGGTTTTTGGATAGCCATACAGGAAAAGATCTTGATATAGGAGCAGAATTAGACCATTCAGTCCATCAAGTCTACTCTGTCATCCAATCATACTGATCCATCTTTCCCTCTCATTTCTGCCTTCTACCCATAAGCCCTGACAAATTTATAAATGTAGAAAACAAATGATAAAAAAGACTAAAAATAGG
Source organism: Amblyraja radiata (assembly GCF_010909765.2). NCBI lineage: Eukaryota > Metazoa > Chordata > Chondrichthyes > Rajiformes > Rajidae > Amblyraja > Amblyraja radiata. The sequence continues at coordinate 58,442,064 of NC_045956.1, read as the reverse complement.
ATAGCTATAACATAGGCTGCCTTCCTCTCAGATAACAAGAATATCGAGAAGGGTTTCGGCCCGAAACGTCGCCTATTTCCTTCGCTCCATAGATGCTGCTGCACCCGCTGAGTTTCCCCAGCAATTGTGTTTACCTTCCTCTCATATAACTTCACCTGGTGAATTAGGAGACCAATTCGTGGCATGATTGGAATCACACTCAGGCAGCAGAGCAAGACAAGTTAGACATAGACATAGAAAACAGGTGCAGTAGGAGGCTATTTGGCCCTTCGAGCCAGCACAGCCACTCAATGTGATCACGGCTGATCATCCATGTTACAAGCAATTTCATCTTGTCCTGGGCGTTGCAGAGAATTCAAACATGCACCATTACTGTTCAGATTGTTTACATTCCCGGGATATTTCCAGCCAACAAACAAATAAACAAAGGTCTATTCTGAGTAGACTGCTCTGCCAAATGTATTTGAATCCATCAAAAAGAACCAATCGAACCATTTTTAAATTTGACCGATTTCCACCAGTAAATTTCTGCAGTGAGAATGGAAGGGAATAATGGTTGAACTTGTTCTTCTCCTGAGAAGAAAAAGTAACTTCCCAATCCATGCTTGCTTCCAAATAATATCAGTTCCCGCAGATTCCGTCATTGGGTTTAAGCAAATAACAAGAAATTATCAAGAGAAGGTCACTGCATTTAATTGAATTAAACTGAAGGTAATCTGTAACTCTGTACCACTGGATTCCTTTCCCCTGTATTTATTCAATTTCATTTGGTACCCTGACCCAGTATATTGTCCAATAAGATCCAATAGTCATCTAAAGCCATGTCCATTCTTGGCTATGATTTTTTTTTTAAACGGAGGAATTAATAAATTGTACAGCTTGGAATTTTAGATCAACTCGTCTTAGAATCATGCCATCAAGACAATATGTTTTATGCTTCATTGAGGGGGTCCAGTCTGATATCTGAACACTGATGATGGCTCCTACCCCGTACGCAACTTCTGAAGAAAGTACCCAGGGTGCAGAAGAGAAGCAGCAATTTACATTTCTTAAAATTGTGTATGGACCCCTGGGTAAACTCAGAATCCAGACAATTTAGACAAAATTAACCTCCCAATCATTTAAACCCGCTCTTAATAAAAGTCTCGCTGTTTTGTAATTACAGTAGAAGGGAACATTCTGCACAAATCACATTCTACAAGAGGTCTTGCCGCAAGACACATAGGTGGATTTTTGAACAAACACCTCTGGTCTGGTTTTGTGCGCTGTTTGCCTGTTGCTGAAATAATGACTAACATCAATGGGTAAAAAATAAAAAAAATAAAATAAAAAATAAATCGTTTTCTTATGACAGCGTTGAAAAATCATTGTATTCTGAGAGCTTATTTCACAATGCAACACTCAACCATAAATTAACTGTACACTGGAGTCAGGGAATGAAGAATTAAAATAGAAAAAACACAGATTGCAGAGTCAGTGTTCAAGTCTTCCATGTTCCCAGCCCAAACATTTTTGCACTTATTAATTCAAAGAGCTCTCCATCACATATCAATGACATTCTGTGTCACTGCTCATATTACAAATCTCAAATATTTAAACATTTGGTGAACAAAACGTTTGCCTATTGTTAGGAACCATTTCAACCAAACAAACATGAAATCAACTCCTGCAGGGCAAGCACTTCATTCACACTAGACCCAAATTTGCATTGCAAAATACAAGCAGCCCATTTTGTTCATTTTATTGATGGAAGTTAATAGCTTTCTCCCACCAATTCTGCTGTAACATTGGATCAAAATAATCGACACATTTGATCAAGATAATAATCATTGAGAGATTACCCGAATAACATTATCCTAAAACATTTCAACAGGGAAATGATGAAAGGATTTATTTGCACAAATCAATGGAGGAATGATAATGTTTCTTCAACAAGGCGAAAGATCACATCTTGATTGGTACTGTGGGCAATTGGGTGCAACAATGCAGCATAAATTCACATAGTTACAAGAAAAAATAGGTTCCTACCTTCCTGCACAACTTGGAAAGGATTGTTGCTGTCCACAAATGTGACGGAAAATGTAATTTTTTCTGTCTGAAGAATTTCTTCATCGGTGTTGAGGTCAGTAACAGCCAGTCGAAATACTTCATCGTCCCTTTTGGCCGTTTCATCAAAAATTGCCCCTGTTAAAGAAAATAAATAATTTACTAAAATATCTTTGCCAACGTGACATTCAATGGCACCTGAACTCTCAACTGAGATTTGTCCTATTGAATAGGGGTTAAGAAAGGGGAATGTAATCAGAGAAATTACAAAGGAATGTGCTATTATTCAGTTAGTAGTGCCCCAAGGCATACATCTAGTGTTTTTATGTCCAATTTTCAGTCATATACAGCACTGGATTAACATATGATGAGCGTTTGATGGCACGGAGCCTGTACTCGCTGGAGTTTAGAACGATGATAGAGGAGACATCCTTGAAACTTACCGAATAGTGAAAGGCCGTGATAGAGTGGATGTGCCGAGGATGGGGTTTCCACTAGTGGAAGAATCTAGGACCAGAGGGCACAGACTCAGAATAAAAGGACATGCCTTTAGAAAGATGAAGATGAATTTATTTAGCCATAGGGTGGTGGATCAATGGAATTCATTGCCGCAGATGACTGTGGAGGCCAAATCATACACAATGTCAAACTTAGCCATGGAAATGACTATTGAAAATAGTTAGGGTTTGGAATGTTTTCGAAGATGAAATTATTGATTAAGAAGGACATCAAGGGTTATGGGTTGAAGGCAGGAGAAAGGCATTGAGAGGTAAAAATAGGTCAGCCATCATTGAATGAAATAGATTCGATGGGCTGAATGGCCTAATTCTGTTCCTATGACTTATAAACATGAGAGTGCTGGGCCCCTGGAATGTGTTGTCAGGAACAGTAGTGGAGGCAGAAATGTTAGCAGCATTTAAAAGGCTTTTAGATTGGTGCATGGACATGCAGAGGATGGAGTGATATGAATCACATGAAGGCAGAGGAGATTAGTTTAACCTCGCATCATGTTCGGGCTTGAACATTGTGGGCCAAAGTCTTGTTCATGTGATGTACTGTTCTACGTTCGATGTTCTAAGCATTGGATTACAGGTGGATGGTTATTTTAGAAAAATCAAAACACTCCCTGGTAACCATAAAAAAACATCACATCCCTTATTACTGATTGCCCTGGACAATAATTGATATCCGATATCTACTTACATATCATTGCTGTTTGAAATGCTCTGACATCTTAAGCGACCACATGCAAGTTCAGCACCAGATTTGAAAAACATTGTGAAAAACCTCAAGGTTGTTTCGGTTAGCTTACAGATACAGTATGGAAACAGGCCCTTTGGCCCACTAAGTCCACGCTGACCAGCAATCCATGTGCACTAGCACCATCTGACACACTAGCCAATTATCTAACAAACATGTAGGTCTTTGGAATGTGAGAGGAAACATGAGCACACGGGGAAAACCCATGCAGGTCACAAGGAGAATGTACAAACTCCGTATGGACAGCACCCTTAGTCAGGATCGAACCCAGGTCTCTGGCGCTATAAGGCAGCAACTCTACCGCTGGCATCAGCATGCCACCCTTTGCTTGGTGGTCACTCCTACATTTCATAATCTCATCTTCCAAAACATCCCAAACCCTAACTATTTTCAATAGTCATTTCCAAGGTTAAGTTTGACATTGTGTATTGCTACACTTGTTAGCCAGAGAACCACTCACTGGGAATGCAGTAGAGATGATCCAACAAACAAAGAGGAAGCCACTTAAATAATCACACCTAATGACTTGAAAGAAAAAATCTGTTGAAAAAACAATGAGATATATTCTGAAACTGAGCACCAGGTGGAGGCAATAAAGGACAAATTGCACTAATGGTTATTAAAGTTTAATCACTGAATTACCTGCAGGTTCAATTAATTTGAGCCTGTAATGGTACCAATAAATGAATGCATATGTCACCATTGAATATAAGTCACATTCTCATCTCTTTTATACTGTTCAGACTTGCATTTAGTCACACGTAAGTATCATGGCAGAGTATAATATGTTCATTTAGCAGAATTTCAACATTTTTGTGAGCTTTTTCTCCTTTAATAATAATAATAATGGATGGGATTTATATAGCGCCTTTCTAATACTCAAGGCACTTTAGATCGCATTATTCATTCACTCCTCAGTCACACTCGGTGGTGGTAAGCTACTTCTGTAGCCACAGCTGCCCTGGGGCAGACTGACAGAAGCGTGGCTGCCAATCTGCGCCTACGGCCCCTCCGACCACCACCAATCACTCACACACATTCACACACATTCACACACAGGCAAAGGTGGGTGAAGTGTCTTGCCCAAGGACACAATGACAGTATGCACTCCAAGCGGGATTCGAACCGGCTACCTTCCGGTTGCCAGCCGAACACTTAGCCCATTGTGCCATCTGTTGTCCTTTGGCTACCCTTTGGAGTTATGGATGACGTTTCCATTCCAGCTTCATCTCAAATCCCCAAAAGTGCTTTAGGATTTAAAATTCAAGTCCGTTATTAAAAAAATAATGTGTGCAGGGGTGTTGAGGGGAGGGGGTGGGGGCGCAACACATTTAAATTTACCAAATAGTGAAAGGCCAAGGTAGAAGGATGTGGAGAGGATGTTTCCACTAGTGGGAGAGTCTAGGCCCAGAGGCCTTTGCCTCAAAATAAAAGGACGTACGTTTAGAAAGGAGATGAGGAAGATTTTTTTATAGTCAGAGGGTGGTGAATCTGTGGAATTCATTGCCACGAAAGACTGTGGAGGCCAAGTCAATGAATATTTTTAATGCAATGCTTTGACATAAAACTCAAATCATCTTCAATAAATAGAATTAGAGCGGTAACTATTCTCTTCAATGAATGAAGGGGGACAGACTGTGGAAGAGTTAGAAGATAAAGGAATGTGTAATGCCAGTGTTATATGATGAGTCCAGTAGCCTAAGGAGCTGTAAGGCATGATCTGTAAAAATTGATTTCACATCCTATCACAAAAGTAGGTCAACAAACAAATATTTAACTAATCTGGAATAAAAATATTCTGATGAAAAAAAGGAATTTCATAGTTTAAACACACATTGCAAGGTGAATTCTCCCATATATTCTCGGTCCGGCCTCCCTCGGATCCTAGGCCCTCAGGGGTGGGACAGTGGTGCAGCGGTAGAGTTGCTCCCTCACAGTGCCAGAGACCTAGATTTGAACCTGACTGCAGGTGCTGTCTGTACGGAGTTTCTACATTCTCCATACGACCGTGTGGGTTTCTTTCGGGTGCTCTGGTCTCCTGCCATATTCCGAAGGCGTACAGGTTTGCAGGTTAACTTGACCGGTAAAACAAATTGAATATTGTCCCCTGCGTGCGTAGGATAGTGTTAGTGTGCGGGAATCACTGGTTGGCAGGGAACTGGTGGGCCAAAGGGCCTGTTTCCGCACTGTATCTCTAGACTAGACAAAAAGATCCCAAGACGTGTAGGTTTGTAGGTTAATTGGCTTCTGTAAATCGTCCCAAGTGTGCAGGATAGAATTAGGCTTTGGGTGGTTGTGGTCGGCATAGACTCAGAGGGCCGAAGATCCAGCTTCCACGCTGTATCTCCAAACTAAACTAAAGTTAATGTGGCCGATATTTAACAGCTCCAATAGATGACCTGATAAGCCACTCATTTTTGGGCTCATTATGGGCCAAGCGCAGGCAGGTGGGACTAGTGTAGGTGGGGCAAGTTGGTCAGCGTGGGCAAATTGGGCCGAAGGGCTTGTTTCCATGCTGTATGACTCTATGACTCTTTATCTGTAAAGAGTTTGATGCCATTTTGAGGTTGATTAGATTAGTTTTGTCATGTGTGGTGAGGTACAGTGAAACGCTTTTTTATTGCGGGCTATCCAGTCAGCGGAAATTCTGTACATGATTACAATCAAGCCATCCACAGTGTACAGATACAGGATAACGGGAATAACGTTTAGTGCAAGATAGTGTCCAGTAAAGTCCGATTAAAGATAGTCCTACATAGGAGCAATTAGTTATTTTCTATCTTTTTATTATTCCCTGGATGTATGGAATACTGGGAAAGGATGCCTGTACTTGTCCTCGCTCACTTTCCCTGCGGGTAAAATGACAATAAAAGTGCAAGAAGAATAAAACCCCCACATTCTCTCCAATTCTTGTTGGAGGTATGGGGTTAAACTCTGAGCAGTGAGATAAAACAGCAGAGAACTTCAAATTCAATCAATGGCCATAACAAGGTTCACTCGTGTCAAATACACATCAGAAGGAATGCCTGGACTTTGATTTATAATTACTGTGACATTAATGATTATTGTTAATTATTAATGGTTAACAAAGATCACTGCTCTTGGCAACTTATAGGTTTAGCTGACATTTCAAGCATTGATTCCTGAACATACACACACTACAACTCTCTGCAGGGGGCATGCCAAGCACTTTGTGACCAATGATAAACACAAATTGCTGTATTAACTCAGCGGGTCAGGCAGCATCTCTGGAGAACATGGATGGGTGACGTTGTGGGTCAGGATCCGTGACCCGAAACGTCACCCATCGTTTTTCACCAGAGATGCCACCTGACCCATTGAGTTACTCCGATAATTTGTGTCTATCATTGCTATAAAGCAGCATTGGAGGTTGTTTGTTTCTAATCCTTGAGAACAATGGTGGGAATAGTTATTGGGTGGGTTGTATATAGCAATGTAAGGATCCAGCCATCTGAAGAAGGGTCCCGAACCAAAACTTCACCTATCCATGTTCTCCAGGGACTTTGCCTGACCAATCATCAATGAACTGCCTCTTTGTTAACACATTTATTTACATCATATGGTAGGTCCTATGTTGGAAGAAAGGTTATTAATGAATCAGTTTATAAAGACATAAGATCATATGTGTTAAGGGTAGAATTAGGCCATTCGGACCATCAAGTCTACTCGACATTCAATCATGGCTGATCTATCTCTCCCTCCTAACCCCATACTCCTGCCTTGTCCCCATAACCTCTAACACCCATACTAATCAAGAATCCATTTATATTTGCCTTCAATATATCCACTGACTTTGCCTACACGCCGTCTGTGGCAAAGAATTCCACGGATTCACCATCCTCTGACTAAAGAAATTCCTCCTCATCTCCTTCTTAAAAGGATGTCCTTTAATGCTGAGGCTATGACGTCTAGTCCTAGACTCTCCCACTAGTGGAAACATCCTCTCCACATCCACTCTATCCAAGCCTTTCACTATTCTGTACGTTTCAATGAGGTCCCCCCTCATTCTTCTAAACTCCAGCAAATATAGGCCCAGTGTGGTCAAACACTCATCATATGTTAACCTACTCGTTACTGGGATAATTCTTGTGAACCTCCTCTGGACCCTCTCCAGAGCCAGCACATCCTTCCTCAGATATGGTGCTCACAATTGCCCACAATATTCCAAATGCAGCCTGACCAGCACCTTATAGAGCCTCAGCATTTCATCTCTGTTTTTGTATACAAGCCCTCTCAAAATAAATGCGTTTGCTTACTTTACTACTGATTCAACTTGCAGATTAACCTTTTGGGAAACCTGCACCAGCACTCCCAAGTCCCTTTGTACCTCCAATTTCTGGATTCTCTCCCCATTTATAAAATATAATCTACGCCTTTATTCCTACAACCAAAATGCATTACCACACTTTGTTACTCTATATTCCATCTGCCGCTTCTGCCCACTCTCCCAAACAATCCTAATCCTTCTGCAGAGTCCCTGCTTTCTCTGCACTACCTGCCCCATCACCGATTTTTGTATCATCTGCCTTCAATCCCCTCAATCAAATCATTAAATATACAACGTGAATAGCAGCCGTCCCAGCGCTGAGCCTTACCGAACTTCGCTAGTCACTGACAGCCAATCAGAAAAAGCCATCACTTATCACCCATTAGACACAAATTGGACGAACATCACCTCATATTTCGCATAGGCAGTTTACCTTCTCAGTGTAAATATTGATTTCTCTAAATTCAAGTAACCCTATTCCCTCTCTCTCTGTTCCCCCACTACCCTGGTCAGTTTGCTAGTTTTACTGTTTCTATCCCCTCATTATCACCTCTCAGAGTGCCAACAATAGACCATTTTCATATCTCTAGTTTTCCTCCCCCCTGACCAAAGCTACTCTGCTCTAGTATGTTTGCTCCTGACTCTCAGTCTGAAGAAGGGTCCCAATCCAAAACTTCACCTGTTCCTTTTCTCCGGAGATGCTGCCTGACCCACTGATGTTCTCCAGCATTTTGTGTCTATCTTCAGTGTAAACCAGCATCTGTAGTTCCTTCCTCCACCTATCACTTGCCACACTTTGTCCTGGCCCAGCTCTCTTTTCTATGTTTCTCCCCCATCCCCCATTCTCTAATCAGTCGGAAGAAGCATCCTGACCAGAAACATCACCTGTCCATTTCACTCCAGTCCACGAATGCTGCCTGACCCACTGAGTTCCTCCAGCACTTTGTGTTTCACTCCCATAATCATATTTTAGGACTGGGATGATTGACAACCAACAACTGCAACAATTATTCTTCGTGTAAAGTGTGATTTCAAACTTGGAGAGTTATTTATGTCTTCGTGTTCTCCACAGCTTCCATCATTCTTTCTCCACAGACAGCCAAAGCATGAGCAATAAATGTTGGCCTTGCCAGAGAGACCAAATGTAGATGGATAAAACAGAAATCACACAAAAGTATCCCACAAGCTGTAAGGAATGTTGGGTTGTCCTGAATTAGTGAGACTGACTCGGTAGTTTAGTTTAGTTAGAGATACAGCAAGGAAACAAGCCTTTGTCCCACAGACTCTACGCCGACCATTGATCACCCGCACACACTAGCCCTATGTTATCCCATTTTCACATCCACCCCTAACCCCTGGGGGAAATTTACAGAAGCCAATTAACCTACAAACCCACACGTCTTTGAGACGTGGGTGGAAACTGAAGCACCCAGAGGAAACCCACAGTAACTGGGAGAACATGCAAACTCCACACAGGCAGCACCTAAGGTCAGGGTCGAACCCAGGTCTCTGGCGCTGTGAGACAGCATCTCTTCCAGCTGCACCACTGTACACTGTGGTGAAGATGGAAATTCTTAGAGATAAATTGTTTCCCGAATGTTAAGTTCGGCTGAATTATGAACAATAAATATTCCCCATATTCCCCAAATATTCCCCAATATTCCCCGAACAATTAATGGAAAACAGACCATCACCCTTCAACACGTGATTTGTTCTAGAAATCTTTCTCTTAAATTGCCACTTGCTTTCCAACATTCTCACAGCGACTAGTTCCCGACTAGTAAATATGGCTGAGCTGGTAGAGAGCTGGCACAAACTAAATGGGCCAAATAGCCTCCTTGTGTGCTGTTACTATTCCAATGTTCTATGAAAATATTTATGTAGCTATAATTCACCTGAACTTTTGGAAGATGATATTATTATATTAGTGTAATAGGAAAGATGTTGTCAATCTGGAAAGGGTGCAGAGAAGATTTACATGGATGTTGTCAGTACTTCAGGTCCTGAGCTGTAAGGAGATATTAAGCAGGCTGGGACTTTAGTCCTTGGAGCACAGGCAGATGAGGGGTGATCCTATAGAGGTGTATAAGATCATGAAAGGAAGGATAAATGATTAGAGCCTTTTATCCAAACTAGGGGAATCAAGAACCAGAGGACATAGGTTTAAGGTGAGGGGAGAAAGATTGAATAGGAACCTGAGGGGCAACCTTTTTTACACAAAGGGTGGTATTGTATATGGAACAAGCTGCGAGAGGAGGTAATTAAGGCTGGTACTATCGCAACATTTAAAAGACATCTGGACAGGCACAGATATAGGCTATGTTCAGAGGGATATAGGCCAAACACAAGAAGGTGGGATTAGTGTAGATGTCGACGTGGCCAGGCTGGGACAAAGAACCAGTTTCCAATCTGATGACTGTGAGGGCAAGATGGGTGAAAGGGCCTGTTTCCACACCGTATAACTCTTAGACTCTATCATGTTCCTTGTTTCTGCTCCACATCCCCTCTGCGTTCTTAACACATGGATAGTCACACCTCCTTAATTGGCCATCTTAATGGAACCCCATCATTTAGTCCCATATTGATGATCCATTCTGAAGCAGAGCACCTCTAGCCAAGGGTTCTGAATGCATTTCTGCACCATCAAAATAGGTGTGTGTCATCGGCAACCATGCCTCCTTAATCTATGTAAACAAGCTTTATGTTCCTCGTCTTGTGCATTATGGCAGTGAAGAGGAAGAGGTGGAGACCTCAAGTCGACTTTTGCATTACAAATAAATCTAATCTGATTAAGTACATGGAATAAAAATAGTACAGGAGGCTTTTTAGTGCAATTCCAGTTTGCATTATTCATGCTTTTCAACAATTTGAATGATCGCTAAATTATCAGCAGCCTGCAATAATTTCCAGGCTATCTTGTACTGACAATTTGGTGATAATTTTCTTTATATATTGGCAGATTGAGTGAGCCTAGCTGTAAAGGCATAACAAAAAAATCACGACACATCATGGTCATATTTAGGTGAAACTGTCAAAGAGTCCTTCGTGTACATAGCAGTGGTGGATTTTGTTAATTAAATGCAGAGAGCTCTGTCCAAGGTATTTAAATCAAAGCACAGGAGCAATGTTTGAGTATATTTAGGAAAAAGGATAATGAGCCGAAATGGGGCATGCCCTTTTTAAGACAGTATGTTTGAATTATGGACACTGAATTTTTTGTAGTTCTTTTCCTCGTAGCTTTTTCTTTTTCTGCTAAGAAATAGTTTTTTCTATGATTGGCAATACTTTCTTTTGTAGACATTTGATCGTAGATGCCAGATGTAGAATGCTTCTTCCAGTATCAAATGTATAAATCACATCATTAAGAGTCATGGAGCCAATAATAGAATTGAGCACATTGATTTTTTGATTGGTCCTTTAGACAGCCATTTTTTTTTTAAGTGAATGATTTTAAAATTATTTTGGATGCAACGGAATTTGGGGGATATGGAGAGAAGCTGGGAAGGTGGAGTTTCGTAAAATAGTTTAGTTTAGTTTAGAGATAAAGGGCGGAAGCAGGCCTTTCAGCCCACTGAGTCTGTGCCGACCAGTGATCCCCATGCACTAGCCAATCCTACACCCAGGGACAATTTATTACTTTTACCGAACCCCATTAACCTACAAACCCATACATCTTTGGAGTGTGGAAGGAACACCCAGAGAAAACCCAAATGGTCACGGAATGAACGTATAAACTGCATTAAGACAACACCCGTGGTCAGGATCGGACCCGCATCTCTGGCGCTGTAAGGCAACAAACTCTACCCCTGCACCACTGTGCCGTGAACTTATTTAAATATGTAGCAGACTTAATGGGCTGAATGGCCTGTTCCTTTTAAAAAAATGATTTCATTCCATCATTTGTAATAATAATGCATAGAATAACCCAATTTCCTCAAATTAATCTCTGCTCCAATCAACCCCCTAATTAACATTTATCTCTACATGACGTGAGTGCTAAACAACCCCCCCCCCAAAAAAAAAAACCAAACAGATGAATTCCTAATCTTCCAGTCTACCTCATTGTGAGCTGTGCATTTTTAAACTGTTACCCCTTCTCTGCAGCTGTACACTATAATATAAAATGTGGTCAGACACTATATTGATTATAGAAGAGTACAGGACAGGAATGGGCCCTATGGTCCACAATGTTTGTGCTGAACATACTTTTTTACCAAAATAATTATTGGCCAATTTTGACCTCAGGATAGGCACATTCCAGATACTCGTTGATCATCTTGAATTTTCCATTTCAGATATAAAAAAGTTTTTTTGAGTTTAGGCACTATAAGTCATTTACCCATTATTTGAGAAAATCATTTTTTACACAGAGAGTGGTGAATCTGTGGAATTCTCTGCCACAGAAGGTAGTTGAGGCCAGTTCATTGGCTATATTTAAGAGGGAGTTAGATGTGGCCCTTGTGGCTAAAGGGATCAGGGGGTATGGAGAGAAGGCAGGGGTGGGATACTGAGTTGGATGATCAGCCATGATCATATCGAATGGCGGTGCAGGCTCGAAGGGCCGAATGGCCTACTCCTGCACCTATGTTTCTATGTTTCTATGAATAGTCCATTTGAAACAAACATAGGCCTGAATTGGGGCTGTTAGAGATAATACCAGCAAAAATTGTGGAAGGAGGATAAAAGGCAATAAATGTGCAAGTTATAAGAAGATTCTGTTAAAATGATGGATCAGATGTGGCCAACAATGAATGAATGATTGAATGACTAAATGATTAAATGAATGAATGAGTTGCATCATTAAATTGTTTAACAGTTGTCAGTCGTACATGCATTCATGTTTACTAAAGGCTATGGAACAAAATTAGATCATTATTCAGTCTCCAAAAGGAAGTTTGGCATGTCCCCACAACTCTCACCAACTTCTATGGAAGCGCCGTGGAAAGTGCTTTGTCAGGATGCATCACAGCATGGTTCGGGAACAGCTCCATCCAAGACCGCTAGAGAATTACAGAGAATTGTGGACACAACCCAGGCCATCATCCAAACTAACCTCCTTTCCATTGACTCCATCTACACTTCACGCTGCCTTGGCAAGGCCACCAGCACATTCAAGGACCAGTCTCACCTTGGACTCTTCTCCCTCTTTCTCATCAGGCAAGTGGTACAGAAGTGTGAAAAGGTATATCTCCGGATTCAGGGACAGTTTCTCCCCAGCTGTTATCAGGCAACTGAACCATCCTCTCACCATCTAGAGAGTGGTCCTGAAATTCCATCTAGAGTGGTCCTGACATTCGGACTATCTTTATTCGGATGTTACTCGATTTTATCTTGCACTGAACATTATTCCCTTTATCCTGCATCTGTTTAGAAAGGAACTGCAGATGCTGGTTTATACCGAAGATAGACACAAAGTGCTGGAGTAACTCATCAGGTCAGGCAGCATCTCTGGAGAAAAAGGATGGGTGATGTTTTAGGTCTGGACCCTTCTTCAGACTGAAAATAGAGGGGAGGGAATTGGAGGTAAGAAAATGCCAGAACAAAGCAGGGCCAGCAACAGATGGACCCCATAATGGTCCATGTACACTGTGTACACTGTGCACTAGGCACCCAAATCACTATCAAAACATGGGGGGGGACACAATTTCTTGGCGGCCACGTGTGCGCGTGTGCACACACTGAGGTTCAGCCATGGGCTCTGTGGACGGTAACATCGGGAGCTGACCTGGTTGGTGACCGACTCAGAACTCCAGCAACAGCAGCTTCGTCCGCCCTGAATCGTGGGGCTTCAATCGGCCCGTTCGCGGAGGCTTCAACATCGGGAGCCTCGATCGCCTCAACGCAGCAATTTGACCACGGGGTGGTGGAAGATCCCACGGCCAGCCACGCTGGGCCGGGCAACGAAAAGCCCCACAAATATAGAGGGGGCGCTGCAGTGGCAGCAGCCTGTCAGCAGCGCGTTGGTTTTTTTTTCCAACTTTTTTTATTTTTTTAGTATGTTTTAAAGTATGTTTTTGATGTTTCTCGGTGTGTTTTGTGTGGGGGGTGGTGTGGGGGAGTAAGGGGGAAACCGTTTCGGCCGCCTCCCCCATGGAGAGGTGACTTTTTCCAGGTCGCCTCCCCCGTGGCCTAACAGCAAGGATCGGCGCGGCCTTTCCCGGAGACGCGCTCGGGGCTTCAGCGGCGGGTGCAGCGTGGACTCTCGGCGTGGAGCGGGTAAGCCTTCGCTGGGGCTCGCTGGAGGGAAGCGCTCCCTTTCGCTGGCCCGGGGCAGCCGGCAGCCTGAAGCCGCGGTCTGCTCAGCTCCAGCTGGCGCGGCGTCTACAGCCCGGGATCTCACGTGGGGGACCCGGGGGGAGAAGAAGCCACCACTGCCGGCCCTCGGCAAACTTCTACCGCGGGTCCGGCATGGACTTACCATCACCCCTGGAGGGGAGCTTCGACCACCGGCCCTGCGGTCTGCGGTGCTTCTGGCTGCGGCGCGGCGGGAACCTTAAATCGTCGACCGCCGGCCTGCGGCCTACACCAGCCTGAAGCCGCGGTCTCCGGTGGGGAAGAGCCGATCCAGGACTTACCTTGCCTTTGACTTTGTCCCTTACCATCTGGACGCCCGCAGCAACGGCTGCGGAGGGTGGAGGTCCCGACCACGGGGGAAAATGGAGGAGGTCTGGCCAAGTTCTGTGCCTTCCATCACAGTGTTGAATGCTGTGGTGGATGTTTGTGTTACATTTTTATTGCGTCTGTGTGTTCTTTATTATTGTACCGCTGCTGACAACCCAGAATTCCACCGACCCTGGTTGTGTGGCAAATAAATTCGATCAAAAACGGGCCGATTCAAGTTCCGCTTTATGATCTTTGCTCCACCAAGACGTCTCTCTCCTCCAATCACGGTGCTTTATCCTCAGTCCCACCCCCCCCCCCTTACTTCTGCCACTGACCGACACCTCCCTCCTCCAATCATCGCATTGAATCATCATGGTCCCCCCCCCACTGCCTGCTGACCAACGTCTCTCTCATCCAATCAGCGCCCTCGATCATCAGTCCCACCCCCACTGTCTCGCGGAAAGCAGAGATTTTTTAATAGCTTTTTTTAACAGTTTTAAAATACGGATTATAAAAGATGGGGGGGGGGGGGTGGGGAACCTCCCCCACCACTCAAAACATGGGGGGGACAGTCCCCCCCCGGGATTCCCGCCCCTGCTGTGAACGGCTTGATTGTAATCATGTATGATCTTTCCGCTGACTGAATAGCAGCCAACAAAAAATAGAAAAAGCTTCTCAATGTACCTCGATACACATGCCAATAGTAAACGTAACTAAAAAAAAATGAAACCTATATCCATCACTGGTTCAGCAGTGCTCAATGTTGTAATTGAGTGACTATTCTTTGAAAAGGAAATGATGTTGAAGTGAACTTTGACATCTTATCTTTACTTCACAGAGTTAATTTACAACACTCACACCCTTTCTAGTTATTCCATTATTATCAGAATCACTCACTGCTACCTTGATTAATGCTCCACACAGATAAAAGTTCACTTTATTATTTTTCACGAGCTTGCTTGTATGATTGTAGTTCACATGTGGCACCTTCCCATCAATTGCAAATTCAAATCCATTCATTCCTTAAATGTTGTCTGCAGGGGAGATCACAGGCTTGAAACATTGCAGCAATATCGCCTTTGTGTCATTCTGGGCACACCCGCAAGGTGATCATAGATAGACACAAAGTACTGTAGTAACTCAGCGAGCCAGGCAGCATCCCTGGAGAAAAAGGATGGATGACGTTTTGGGTTAGGACCTTTCTTCAGTTTGAAAGGAAGGGGGGGGGGTGAACAAATGGAGGCGAGGAAAGACCAGGACCAAATAGGGTCAGATACAAATGATCCCAGGCAGGGAGGTGCCCAGGTAGGTCCATTGTTGGCTCGGGAAGGTGTGATCTCAAGAGTAGTTCAGTGTGGAGAACTGAAGAACTGGTTAATAGAATAGAATAGAATAGAATTACCTTTATTGTCATTCAGACCTTACGGTCTGAACGAAATTTCGTGCCTGCAGTCATACATACAATAATACAATAATAAACAACAACAAACACAAATTAACATCCACCACAGTGAGTCCTCCAAACACCTCCTCACTGTGGTGGAGGCAAAAATCTTAGGGCTGCAGTCTCTTCCCTCCTCTTCTCCCTAAATGACTAAGGGGGAGGAAGGGGGCAAGGGGGAAGGGGAGAAAGTGAGGGGAGGCGAGTGTAGGTGGAAGTTACTTAAACTTTGAAAATTCAATGCTGATGGAACTGGCTTGCAAATGACCCAAGCGAAATATGAGGTGCTGTTCCTAGTTGGTTGCAAGGGCTGATGCGTAGTTAGCAGAATGATTCATGACCAGGCTAGATGTAACCCAATGAAACTTTGAGAACTTCGAAGCGGTATAGTGCCGCAGCGGTAGAGCTGCTTCCTTACAGTGCCAGAGACCCGGGTACTGTCTGTACGGAGTTTGTACACTCTCCCTGTGACCTCGTGGGTTTCCTCTGGGGGCTCTGGTTTCCTCCCACACTCCAAAGACGTGCAGCTTTGTAGGTTAAATGGCTTCGGTAAAAATTATAAATTGTCCCCAGTGTGTAGGATAGCGCCAGTGTACGGGATGATTGCTGGTTGGCGCAGACTTGGTGGGCCGAAAGGCCTGTTTATCGCTGTATCACCAAAGTAAAGTCTAAAGTAAACCATGATAAATTGTAAGAACAATAACCAATTGCATATGAAGACCAATCTGAAGCATAATCCCGAACCGAGGTACACAATTCGGAGTACAAAACGCATTCCATTTTCTTGACTCTTGACTCTCACTTGACAGTAAGCAAGCAATACCCAAATCCAACCCTCCTATCAACAGAAAGCCTGATTCACTCTATCAAGTGGTCTGCACGCAAAGCAGAGTATTTTAGTTACCGTAGAAACCCTCAATTGCAACATTTCTATTTAAAGGGAGCTTTCAGTTCGGTTCATGCTTTCGTGATTTGAAGAAATAAAAGATTTGAGGCTTTGAGTGCAAGAGGGAAGATCTTTATAGGACTTTGGTTTAGAGCGTATTTGGAGTATTGCTACAGTTCCGGTCGCCCCATTGCAAGAATTATGAGGAGGCTTTGGAAAGGCTGCAGAGGAAGGTTACTAGGATACGCAGCAGGACACAAAATGCTGGAGTAACTCAGCGGGCAGGCGGCATCTCTGGAGAATATGGATAGGTTATATTTCGTGTTGAGACCCTTCTTCAGACTGCAATGCCACCTGTATTGGATAGTTAAGCTTAATGGAAATGTTGGATCAGCGCTGTTCTTGTACACAAGAAGATGTACACAATCAATTGGGATGAGCCAGGCAGCCAAAGTGACCGCCGGGAACAAGGGATAAGGAAGGGCCCAAAGGCCAAACGAGTAGGGCCGCTGGTGAGTGAGAAGGGCAGGAGTGTGTGGAAGTCATAAGGTCATAAGGAATAGGAGTAGAATTAGGCCATTTGGCCCTTCAAGTCTACTCTGCCATTCAACCTTGGCTGATCTATCTCTCCCTCCTAACAATGTTAATTAATATTGGCTAAATTAAAGACACCATAAAATGGAGGATCCCTGAACTTGTCAGAATTGCTTAACACTTGTCAGCTGAACTTTACAGGCTTTGATTGGTGCCAGCCGGTCTAGACTCAGACTGATATGCAGGATGGTAAGGGGTCCAGGTGTTCTCCCTGTTTCTCTTAAATTGATAACATGTATAGCGGTTTTGCAAACTAACCTTAAATGCATCATTTCCATTGGATCGCTGCAAAAGCATTGTAAACAGTATAAATAATGTTGCAAGATGGTCATCCTGTTAATTGGCGATTGGTCAAACAGGTGAGCCTTGGAGAAATGGTTTGAATCTCAGGGCACATGTTTCAATGTTTGTTATTGTTGGCTTCCTTCCAGTGCTTTCTTTCTTATACAATGTATGAGCTGCTGTATTACTGGGACAGGGAAATGTTTATTATGTACGGGGTTAATCGATATCTGTAATTGGACTGTTCAGAGACCACCCCCATGTGGTTCGGCCCCTCGAGGTCCCGGGACCTATAAAAGTCCGCTACCACGAGGTCCAGCGTCGATCTTCTGGGAGAGCGATTGGGACTGCGTGACCTTCTGGAGTGTCTCTGTTTGAGCGAGGCCTAGAGCGCTTGATCAGGCAGATACGAGGATCGAACCCGCGATGGGATAGGTACAGTAGTTGAACTGTAATTGTGTTTTGTCAATATAAAGATTAGTTGTTCAAGTGCTTGATTCAGTGATATTTAACTGAAACTAGACTGGGGGAAGCTTAGAACGAGCAATTTACACCCCCATTCTGCTTCCTTCTCCCCATAACCTCTGACACCTGGACTAATCAAGAATCAATCTATCTCTGCCTTAAAAACATCCATTGACTTGGCATCCACAGTCGGCTGTGGCAAAGAATTCCACATATTTACTGCCATCTGATTAAATAAATTTCTACTCATCTCTTTCCTAAAAGAACGTCTTTAAATTCTGAGGCTCTGACCTCTAGTCCTAGACTCTCCCACTACTGGAAACATCCTTTCCATCCTTTCCACTAAACAAGCCTTCCACTATTCTGTATGTTTCAACGATGTCCCCCCCCCCCTCATTCTTCTAAAGCGGAAGGATGTAGGTGAGCGAGGATGGCCGTCACAGAGAGCCGTCACCCACATGAGTGCCAGTGGTATGCCAAGGATGGGCCCACGGTGGGCGTCGGAGGTCAGATGGGCCTGCGGTCGGCCGAAAAAACAAAGTGGGACCCGGGCGGGCTGCTGATCTCCCGGTTACCAAATAAACCACTGCATTCCCTCTCTCCATCTCTCCCCCACCCGAGTCGCACCAGCTTCACATTACAGGCCGCCTAGACCCATGTGATCTCCTGGTTCCCAAACACTTTAATTCCCCTTCCCATTCCCACAATGATCTTTCTATCCTAGACTTCCTCCATTGTCAGAGTGAAGCTAAATGCAAATAGAGTTAAAAGACCTGAAGCTGAAACAAAAGAAAACTGGCCGTAAAATTGCGGGAGGGAGACAATCTGTGGATATACAGATCTGGGGGTTGTGTTAACTCGTTCGGTGCCGGTACAACAGCAGACCAGGTTGGAGGTTTGAGACTGTGTTAACATTGGTGTCGGGGCAGGGCCGGCCTTTAGCCGATTCGGCCGATTGCTCCCAATTGGGCCCCGCGCTTAAGGGGGCCCCGCGCTAGAGTAATCAAATCAATTGGAGCAAAGATCTTATAGCGCGCAAGATGGTCCACTCCTGCGAAATACAATGAACTGACGTGTAGTACGCACCGGAGCGTAACCTCCGTCATTTCAGTAACCCTGACCCGACTTCAGTTATGCCTATCGCAGCATTGCGGGGGAACAGTTTAGGTGTTTTTAAATGTTTTAAATGTTTTTTATCATATACTTTTCAAACGGCACATAGCTTGTACAGGGAGGAACTGCAGATGTTGGTTTAAACCGAAGACAGACACAAAAGGCTGGAGTAAATCAGCGGATCAGGCAGCATCTCTGGAGAGGACTAGGCGATATTTCGGGTCGATTTTTCAATAGCTGCCATGAGGGGAGAAGCGCCGGCACCAAGAGCGAGCGAACGCGTGGACAGACGGACGAAAGCAACGTTCCTAGAGCGGCATTGGTAGACATTTCGGGTCGAGACCCTTCTTCAGTCTGGCAGTCAAGGGAAAGGGAAACGGGAGATATCGGCATATCTTCCATTCATTTGTCCTTAGTACCATCTATATCTCTTGCTCCTCTTTTCCCTGAGTCAGTATGAAGAATGGTCTCGACCCGAAATCTCACCTACAAAGAACTTTGGTCACCTATTCCACTCTATGATCGTTGCTTTTGTCCGTCTGTCCGCGCGTTTGCTCGCTCTTGGTGCCGGCGCTTCCCCCCTCAGAACACGCCAAACAAACACACACAACATGTCCGGCAGATCGGTGCGGGCCGAGACCAGGAGCAGCTATGAGGAGCAGGGCGAAGGATGACATCAAACGGGTCATGGCAGCTAGCGAAAAAGTACGGAAATGGTAAGGGGGAAATGAAAAAAACCCCGAAGGAAATAGATGTTTACCAAAAAAAGTGGGGCCGGCGATCGTTCTGTGTTCGAGATGGAGGGAAGGGGGGGGGGGGGGGGGGGGGGGGGGGTGAGGATGGTTTGAGTTCCTCTTTCTCCTGACTCGGTCTGAAGATGGGTCTCGACCCGAAATGTCACCTATTCATTTTGTCCAGAAAAGCCGCCCGACCTGCTGCATTTTTGTCTATCCTTTAATCTCTCAGCTTTGCTTTGAAGTAATCTACTCTCGGCTCGGGTAGATCTACCCCAGGTGGAGGGGGGAGGTAGAGGGGGAAGAAAGGGGTAGACGGGGAGGGGGGTGTGAGGGAGAATGAAGAAGGGGGAGGTGCCCTCACGCTCCCGAAGCAGCTCTCCCGTCCCTCCAGTCACCGTGCTTCACGCACAAAGCCCCGGCTCCACCCCCCCCCCCCCTCTCTCTCTACATCACTGTCTATATCTCATCATTTCCCTTTCCCCTGGCTCTAGCCTGAAGAAGGGGGGGAGGAGTTCCTTTCAGAGCGTGTGGGTAGTCTGGCCAAGGGTAAAGTTGCGGGGAGGGCAGGACGGTTGAGATGGAGGGGGTCGGCTGGGGATCATCCAGCTCAAGAGCGGGTCAGTGGGCGGTGAAGCTTACTCCATATGTCAGTGCGAGTAACCTCAATTAATCCCTTGTTTGCGCTGACACAGGAGTAAGCTCCACCGCCCACTGTGATGTTATCCATCACCCGCTGACCCACTCCGCTCTATGATCTTTGCTCTTGAGCTGGTCCCCTCACTGTTCAGACGGAGAGCACTGCCAGAGGTTAGCGGGCCGGCAGAAGGCGCTGAGATGGCAGTCGGTTCCGCTGTCCGGTGATGTAGGCCGCTCATAGCCACGCGAGCAACTTCCCTCCCCGGCTACAATGCGGTGGCTCCGCGCCCGGAGCGCCGCGGCAGCGGTGAGTGAGTGTTACTGGCATGAACCCGACCCCCTCCTTCTCAACGCTCCCGCAACTTTATCCCTGGCTAGACTCCCCACACGCTGTCAAAGGAACTCTCCCCCGAATTGTCATGTTACTCACGGCACGTGACTCATTTATAATTATTTATTTATATTTCTACGAAAAATGTTCCCAATTGGGCCCCGCACCTCCTAAGGCCGGCCCTGTTCTTTTCTATATATTTCATTCATTTGTTCTATATCTCTCCACATCACCATCTATATCTCATCATTTCCCTTTCCTCTGGCTCTAGCCTGAAGAAGGGTCTTGACCCAAACCATCACCCATTCCTTTTCTCCAGAGATGCTGCCTGTCCCGCTGAGTTACTCTAGCTTTTTATGTCTATCTAGGGACCATTGGGACTACATTAAACACTCTGTAACTTTGACGGAGCCCTATACATGATGACTCTTTGAATGCTTTGTGTTTGGTATGCAAAAAAAGAATTTCACTCTGACATGTCACATGTAATAATAACATGTCATTCATTCATATCACACAACAGATTAGAAAGGCATTCCTAAATCTGATTCAATTATGTCCTCACAAATCCTCTGCTGATATAATTCGACAACGCACAATGACAAGTTTTATTGTTGTAATTCTACGGAGTTATTGTATCGAACAAATGAGCCATTGAAAATAAGTACTATGATGTTGCTTGGACTTGAGAGCATGAGCTACAAGAAGAGTTTGGACAAGCTAGGACTTTATTCCATTGAGTGCAGAAAGCTAAGGGGTAATCATGAGAGGAATTGATAGGGTAATTGCACATTGCGTCTGTTACCCAGGGTAAGGAAATCAAGAACTCGAGGAAATAGGTTTAAAATGAGAGAGGAAAGGTTTATTTGGAACCCGAGGGGCAATGTTTACATTTAGATAGCGGTGGATATATGGAACTGTCAGAGGAGGTAGTTGAGACAGCTATTATAACAACATATAAAAGATACTTGGACAGTTACATGGATAGGAATGGTTTGGAGGCATATGAGGCAAATGTGGGAAAATGGGACGTGTAGATGGGCATCTAATTCGGCATGGATAAGGTGGGCAGAGGAGCCTGTATGATACTATGACTTGGGTAGCCTGATCAAATGAACAGGCTTTTTTAAGTATATAATTGGACAGTGCAGAATTAGTCAACATTTGCAGGCTATAAATATATAATAAAATGCTTGGACTGAGTGAGTTTGATTAAAAAATCTCATTTACACCAAACCCATGTTTTAAAAGTCACATCCCCATTAAACCATCCCTTCCCACCCCTACAGACCCACTACCATTCACTGACATACTCGGGGCAATTTAAAGTGGCCAATTCATCTACCAGCCCACACGATATTGGGGTGTGGTACTTTCACAGATGTGCCATAGGAAGCATTTTATCAGGATGCATCACAGCATGATTTGGGAACAGCTCCATCCAAGATCACAAAAAATTGCATAGAGGACATACGTTTAAAGCGAGGCTAAAAGATTTAATAGGAATCTAAGGGGCAATTCTTTTACATATAGGCGGTAGGCAAATGGAACTAGCTGCCGGAAGAGGTAGTTGAGGCAGGTACTATCAAAACATTTAAAAGATATTTCGGCAGCTACATGGATAGGATAGGTTTAGAGGGATATGGGCCAAATGCGGGCAGGTGATGTTAGTGTAGATGGGACATTTCCGTCTGCATGGGCAAGTTGTCCCCAAGGGTCAGTTTCTACAGTCTAATTCTAGTTTAATTTAGTTTATTGTCACGTGTACCTATGTACAGTGAAAAGCTTTTGTTGCGTGCTAACCAGTCAGCGGAAAGACAACACGATTATAATCGAGCCGTCCACAGTGATTCTAAGTGGTCATTTTCAATGATTGCACTTTCATTGTTTTGTTTAGTTTAGAAATAATAAACAACTGGGCGCTTCGGTGCACCGACTCCGTGCTGACCAGCAATCACCATGCACGAGCACCTACAGACCTGTACGTCTTTAGAGTGTGGGAGGATATTGGAACACCCAGAGAAATCCCACGCACAAACTCCGTACAGACAGCATCCGTAGTCAGGATCGAACCTGGGCCTCTGGAGCTGCAAGGCGACAACTCTACCTCTGCGCCACTGCGCCACCTCTAAATACATCATAATATTTTGATCACGTAATCTTTGAGGTGGATTGACTTTTGCCTAATCAGTATGATATCAGTCTGCAACACTTGCCAGGCAAGGTTTTGAAACATCAAATCCGGTTTCATCAAGATATAAGAGGCCAGATGTAGTTTCACTAAAGCTGTACGTTGAGCAGTGACCTCTGCGGCACATTACGATTGCTGCCAACTCAGTAATTTTCCAATAGCTCTCCACTCTGTCTGGGATCGTCACTGTGACACGATAACATCAGGACCTCTGGCTGAACAACTGCAAGACACCAATTCACCGGAACGACAACAACGTCTGAAACGATTGGTGTCAGCATAACAATCCACTTCTATCTCAAGAGTCATGTCAAGAGTGTTTTATTGTCATACGTTTTGAAAGGGAACTATGAAATTCTTATTTGCAGCAGCACGTCATAATATGTAAACATAGTACTCTGTAAACATCATAAGATACATTGCCTCCAGAAGAGTCCCAACCTGAAATGGGCTTATATATATATAAATATTAGAATGGAATAAATATTCTGAATGAAGAAGGTCCCAACTGGAAATGTCACTGAACAATGTTCTCCAGGGATCCTCCCTGACCCGCCCAGTTTAGTTTAGAGTTTCAAGGTAGAGTACAGAAACATGTACTAGACACTCATTTCCACTGAGTCCACGTCGTCTAATGATCGGCTGTTCACTTGTTCTATGTCACCCCATTTTCGCATCCTACACACTATGGGCAAGTTGCAGAAGCCAAGTAACCTAAAAAACTCACACGTCTTTGGAAAGTGGGCGGAAAACGGAGCACCCATGCGAACCCATGTGGTCAAGGGGAGAATGTGCAAACTCTGTACAGCCAGCATCCGTAGTCAATATCGAACCCGGGTATCTGGCGCTGTGAGGCAGCTGCTCCACCTGCTGCACATCTGTGCTGTCCCAGGGGATTGTGTCTTTCCTTAATGAATCAAGTCTGTGTACTCTGACAGGCTAGGATTCCCTCCATTGAGGCCCTAAATTGCAGGTGTATGTTCTGCCTCAGTAACTCGACCACAGGCTTTTTAATTGAATGGGGTTATTGGATAGAGTCATAGAGTCACAGAGCTGTACAGCACTGTGCAACACTGAAACGGGCTCCTCTGCCAAATTTATCCATGCTGACCAAGTTGGCCAACCAAGCTACTTCCATTTCCCTGCACTTGCCACATATACAAACCTTTTCTATCCATGTGTCTGTCTTAATGCGTTTTCAAAGTAATAGTTGTGGCTGACTCTACCACTTCCTCTGGCAGCTTGATCCGTGCAAGCATTAGTGTGAAAAAGTTGCTCCTTAACTTCCTTTTAACTTTTTCTTTAACTTTAACTTTTTCCCCTCTCACAGCGCCAGAGATGCTGTCTGTGCCGAGTTCGTACTTTCTCCCTGTGACTTCATGGGATTTCTCCAATTACTCCAGTTTCCTCCCACATCCCAAAGCCGTGCAGATCTGTAGGTTTATTGGCTTCTGGAAAGTGCCCCAAGTGTATAGGATGCAAAAGTGGGATAACATAGAACTAATGTATCGCTGATTGATGATAGACAAAGATGCTGGAGAACTCAGCGGGTGAGGCAGCATCTATGGAGCAATGGAATCGGTGACGTTTCGGGTCGAGACCCTTCTTCAGACTGATGTGGGGGTGGGGGGGGGGTGGGAAGAAAAAAGGAAGAGGCGGAGACAGTGGGCTGTGGGAGAGCTGGGAAGGGGAAGGGAAGGAGGGAGAAAGCATCTACATATCTGTAGATGCGGTTTAGCATCTGCAGTTCTTTCTTAACATTTTTGTCTACCTTCGATTTTTCCAGCACCTGCAGTTCTTTCTTAATTTCTCCCTCCTTCCCCTCCCCATCCCAGCTCTCCCACAGCCCACTGTCTCCGCCTCTTCCTTTCATCTTCCCGCCCCACCCCACATCCCTCACTACAGTCTGAAGAAAGGTCTCGACCCGAAACGTCACCTATTCTTTCGCTCTATAGATGCTGCCTCACCTGCTGAGTTTCTCCAGCATTTGTGCCAACCTTTGATTTTTCCAGCATCTGCAGTTCTTTCTTAAACATATGGCTGACTGATGATCGGCATGGGTTCGGTGGGCCGATGGGCCTTTCACCTGTATCCGTAATCTAAACTAAATTAAACTTTAAACTTAAACCTAAACCAAAACTAAAATTAAAACTAAACCTAAAAGTAGTGCAACATGCAGTGCCTTTGTCCCAAGTGTGTAGGATAGTGCATGTATATGGGGGTGATCACAGGTGGGCGTGGAGTCGATGGGCTGAAGGGCCTGTTTCCGTGCTGTATCTCTAAAATTCTAAAAAAGTTTTAAAAAATGCAGACTGCTTTGCATTCCTATCTTTCTAGGAAATATTTTAGCATGTAGAACATTAAAGATACAGGCTTGTATAGCGGAGAAGTGGAATGAGAGGAGCACATCCCGATACTAAATTCTGAGTGTAAGCAAAGGGTCACGAGTGCATTTGGTAGATTACTGAACCCAAACTCATTTGCAGGCAGCAACTGTGATTTTATGACATAGGTGATGTCTCGATGGTTACAGGGTGCTCCTTCATTACATTTCCTTCGATGGTTTCCATTCATGAAGATGGCTAAAACTAAATTGCAACTTTATTCAGCTCTATGGAATGAAAAAAAGTATTTTACGAGGATAATGAGTGTTGGGTTGTTTAGCAAACTCATTATGCATTTTGGTTTATGCTTCATAGTGATTTATCATCATTCTCTTTCCTGTCACTTCTCAGCTCTTCTTTAAAGGGGCACGTAGTACTTAATCACAGCCATTTCTCTCTTTCCAGGGATGTTTAAAGGGAATGAATAAGAAGTCGAAGATGTCCTCATAATATTTTCAAGGATAATCACTGAATCTGTTCACAGTCTGGGAGCTCTGCACCAATGAATTACTGTTGACACACCGATCGCACGGTACATTTCTTCAATGAAAAAAGGTGGCTTAATGTGCCAATGTTATTTAATTGCAAAGTTGTTAACATTGACATCTCATAGTTCATCAGTCTACAAATTTACCAAGCTGTTAGTTTCCCACTTTGCCTGATGATGGGATGTTGCTATTCCTGCAGCTCTCTGTGTTTGCAAAAAGATCCCAGGTAGACCACACAAGACAAGGTAGGGCGGCACAGTTGTGCAGCGGTAGAGTTGCTGCCTTACAGCACCAGAGACCCAGGTTCGATCTTGACTAAGGGTGCTGTCAGTACGGAGTTTGTACGTTCTCCATGTGACCGCATGCGTTTTCAACGGGTGCTCAGGTTTTCTCCCACACTCTAAAGACGTACAGGCCTATAGGTTAACTTTCTTTTGTAAATTGGCCATAGTCTGTAGGATAGCACTAGTGTACGGGGGATCTCTGGTTGGCTAGGAATCGGTGGGTTGAAGTTGTTTTCACGCTGTATCTCAAAACTAAACTAAATTTGCCTCCTCAAAACCTACTGGGGAGTGTCATTGCATCCATTTAGGCACTATTTGCAATTGTGAATCATAAACATACCACGGTAGAGCATAGAGGGCCCCACACCGCTGAGAGCGAAGTGCGACCCAGCGGGGGGCCGCCAAGAATGTAAAGTGACCCGGCGATATCCCATGTACCCTCTACTCTCTGAGTGAAAAACTTGTCCCTCTTGTCCCTATCACCTTAAACCTAAGTGGTCTCATTATTGATTCCCTTACCCTGGGCATAAAACCACGTACATTCACCCTCTCTATTCTGCTTATCATTTTATACACCACTATAAAAATCAGCAGTCGCCCTCCTGTGCTCCAAGGAATAAAGTCCTAGTTTGCCCAAACTCTCCCGATAGCTCAGGTCCTCGAGTCCTGGCAACGTCCTCGTAAATCTTCTCTGCCCTCTTTCTACCTTCGTTGCATCCTTCCTTTAGCAGAGTGACCAGAACTGAACACAGTACTCCAAACGCGGTCTCACCCTCATCTTGTACAACTGTAACATGACGTCCTAATTTCTACACTCAAAACCCTGAATGATGAAGGGGAAATATCAGAATCAGAATCAGAACCACACTTTATTCGCCAAGTATGTTTTGCAACATACGAGGAATTTCTGCTATTAATTCTGCTATTAATCAAGCTTGTACTGCTGCAGGTGACTCAGATTACACATAAATCATGTGCAATTATTTCTCACCCACTGCAATATCTTTTGGAATTATGATCTCACTATTATTTTGGAGTACTTGTTGTTGTTTCCATGCCTCTGCTCTTCAAATAAACAGTTTCCTGAGAATCACCCCTCAAACTACTTTGTTAAATGTATACTGCTAAATTTCCAACATTACTGACTGATTCTCCTTAATAAAACCCTATGATATTTTGGAATATTGCACAGATGAGCATGAAGACTATTTGGAAAATAGTCAAGTAAAGATTAAAAAAGAACAAAGTGCTGGAGTAGCTCTGCGGTTCTGGCAGCATCTCTGGAGAAAAAGGATAGGCAACGTTTATGGTTGGGACCTTTCTTACCTTCTTCAGACTGAAAGTACAGCAGAGTGAACTGAAGGTGAGATGTGTCCTGACCCAACACGTCGCCCATCCTTATTCTCCAGAGATGCTGCCTGACCCGCAGAGTTACTCCAACACCTTGTGTCTATCTTCAGTGTATACTAGCATTTGCAGTTCCTTTCTACATAAAGCTGAAAAAATTCATCCTCAGAGCATTTATCCTATCAGAATAAAATAGTTTCAATGAGTTCCACTATAATTCTCCCGGGAGAGTTTTCTTGGTGTTATTTAACGTGTTATCCCAAGCCACAAAGAAAGGGCGGCACATTGGTGCAGCGGTAGAGTTACTGCCTTACCGTGCCAGAGACCCGGGTTCGATCCTGACTATAGGTGCTGTCTCTATGAAGCTTGTATGTTCTCTCTGTGAACGCGTGGTTTTTCTCCGGGAGCTCCGGTTTCCTCCCACACTCTAAAGACGTACAGGTATTGTAGATTAATTGGCTTCTGTAAAATGACCCTAGTGTGTGGGATAAAACTTGTGTACTGGTCGGTGTGGACTAAATGGGCCAAAGGGCCTGTTTCCACACTGTATCTCTAAACTAACATGAGAGGAACAGATTAGGTAGGTGCACAGAGTCGCCCAGAATAGCGGAATCGAGACCCCAAGGACCTAGGTTTAAGGTGAGGGGAGAATGATTTAAAAGGAACCCGAGGGGTAACTTTGTCACACAGAAGGTGGTGGGTGTATGGGACGAGCTGCCAGAGGAGGAAGTTGAGGCAGGTACAATTGCAGCATTTAAGAAACATTTAGACAGATGAATGGATAGGACAGGTTTGGAGGGATATGGGCCAAATGCAGGCAGGTGAGACTAGTGTAGATGGGACATGTTGGGCGTAATAGGCAAGTTGGGCCAATGGGCTTATTTCCCTGCTGTATGACTCTATGACTAAACTAAACTAAGATATTACCAATGATAAAAAAAAAACAATTTATTGTCAGAAAAAGGTAAAGCAATGAACAAAATATACCGTGTTCAAAAGTGTTCATAAATCAAACATATTGTCTTAAAATGAGTGTGTTTTTATCTTCATTCTCCCTTTTCCCAAATATACTCAACCATTACTCTTGTGCACTGATTTAAATACCTCAGGGAGCTGCTGGTGAAGTCTATGGTTTAATGTTTCATTGAAACACCAGTACATCACAGAGTGCAATGTTTCTTCCATACTCCACTTGACAGTTTGTCTTCACAGGTGAATGTCA
Organism: Amblyraja radiata; assembly: GCF_010909765.2. Classification (NCBI taxonomy): domain Eukaryota; kingdom Metazoa; phylum Chordata; class Chondrichthyes; order Rajiformes; family Rajidae; genus Amblyraja; species Amblyraja radiata. The sequence goes on along the minus strand of NC_045956.1, from coordinate 58,413,466 downwards.
AACATGTAATGCTGCTATTTTTGAATAAGATCACAGCAGAGTCATAGTTAATTTATAGTTTATACATACAGCATGGAAACAGGCCCTTCACCCCACCAGTTCCATGCAGATCATCGATCATCCGTTCACACTAGCTCCATGTTATCCCACTTCCGCATCTACTCCCTGCACATTCAGGTAGTTTGAAAAGGCCAATTAACCTACAAACCCCCACGACTTTGATATGTGGGAGGAAGCCGGAGCACCTGGAAGAAACCCATGGGGGTTACAGGGAGAACGTGCAAACTCCTCACAGACAGCGCCGGAGGTCAGGATCGAACAAGGGTCTCTGGCATTGGGGGGCAGCAGCTCTACCAGCTGCATCACTGGGCTGCTCTAATCTTTCAAGCTGCACAAAAATAGGCCCTTTGGACCACCAAGTCTATAAAATATAGTGCAAGATAAAATCTGAAAAAATCAGATGAAAGATAGTTCAAAGTATAGCAGTCCATAGCAGTTTGTGTTTTACTTGAGATTTCAGCATCTGCAGTGTTATCTGTCTCCATAAAAGTTAGCTATTGCATTACCTACATTAAAACATTTTTCATTATCTGTACATTTTGGAGAATATCCTTGCATTATGAATTCACTTTCTATGTTTTAGTACTACATCCCTGGTGTGCATTGTTACATGCGAGGGGCGGCATGATGGCGCAGCGGTAGATTTGCTGCCTTACAGCGCCAGAGACCTGGGTTCGATCGTGACTACGAGTGCTAACTGGTACGGTGTTTGTACGTCCTCCCTGTGGGTTTTCTCCAGGTGCTCCAGTTTTATTTGCACATTCCAAAAACATGCGGGTTTGTAGGTTAATCTATAAATTGTCCCTCGTGTGTATAATAGAATGAGTGTATGGCTGATTGTAGGTCGGCGTGGGCCTGGTGGGCCGAAGGGGTTGTTTCCACACTGTTTCTCTAAACAAAACTGTGGTTAAAAGTGGGGAGCAGCCTTGCAGTTCATTGCCGAGCTGCTACCTAATCATACTTTAGCTAAAGAGTGCCCTACCAATACCTGATAGATGTATGGCCAGCACCAGCAACCTAACTGCATGTCTGCCAACATTCAAAGGTGGTAAATAGATCTGGATGCTTATTTTTAACCTGATGTCTGGTTTAACCGGTGATAAATTAGCGATGTTACAATACTTACCTTCAGCGGCGTTGCAGTTCTGCCACTAGCCGTGTGCGCGACTTTGGCGCCTTTGAGGAGGAGGCTGGATTAAAATGCCGTTTTCTCCTGCTTGTCAGAGTCGAATTTCCTCAGGCTGTTAAGCTGCTGCAGAAAAATCGTTCCGACTTCCGTTCTCGGAAGTTTTTTTTTTAATTGCGGGACGATTTAATCCCTGGAGTAAAATAAAAAGCTACTACTAATGCAGTCAACGCCTACAATGGGACGGATCTCACGTAGGGGACAAAACACGGGGTAAGTCGCATATTTTACATATAAACTTGCTTCTTAGCATGACTTTAATCAAAATTTCCTTGGCGATAATGTGATTTTGGCCCCATATGAACCGGCAGTGTTTTTCCTGCTGATATGGGGTTCAAATTCATTGCAACCGCAACGTCCCAATCGATCGCGTTCCACAAAAACCTACTTGCAAGATGATTAAAATGCCCTTTAATTTACGGGAATTAAACATTAAATTTCTTCTATTTGGCCTATAAATTTATGACAATGAGATTTAAAAATCATGTTATATTGTGAATTCTTGTGTGAATGTTATTTGGACACTTAGGCTATTTAAAAATGTTAACCTTTTCTTAAGAAATGGATAGATGTTTAGATCTAGTAATTGAATTTTGTAATTAGCTACAATTAGGTAACTAATTATATGCTTTAATTTCAGGTCATCCAAGTAAGATTGTTTCATATTTGTTTCAGAATGCTACAATCTATAATAACTGAAAATTTCATTCAGTTCTCTTAATTTTTAAGAAAGTTATGGGCTTTTGACTGTCCTCGATCACAGCTTTTGAGTTAAGTCAATGGAAAAGCAATAGGGAACAAGATGCTAATTTCAGTATGAAAATGGCCATAACATTTTTAATACTGAAGATATAAAAGTGAATTAGGTGTCAAATTAAACTTCTTTTTATGCTTTATATGATGGGATAAATTGCAGACTTGATTTTTTAAATCTCAAAATTTTGTAACATTGCAAGATAAATGTTCTGGGTCCAAGATATTCGAATAGTTAAAGTTAAAGATTGAACTAAATCCCCAAAGCAAAACCACCCTTATGTTTTATCCCTTTGACATTCACGTTTGATCATTGTCAACAGGAATTCATTAGATCTTCATGGCCAAAATAGCAGTTCAGCACAAGCAGACAAAGCATCGCATCCACAAACATTCAAGACGTACAGGTTTGTAGGTTAATTGGCTTTGGTAAATGGTAACATTGTCCCTAGTGTGTGTAGGTTAATGTGCGGGGTGATTGTTGGTTGGCACAGACTTAGTGGGCCGAAGGGCCTGTTCCCATGCTGTATCTCTAAAGTCTAAAGTCCAAAGAAAACTTTGTGCTAAAGTTCAGAATTTTATGCATTAGGAAGCATTGAACTTAATTTTCAACTCACTCCCACAGCAATAAATATCAATACAAAAACTACATCTGTGAATTGAAAGTCCTGGCAACCATTAATAGTGAACCAGGTTGCAGCAAAGAGTCATGGACTGTTACCAGCTAAAATTGTGTCACATCTGATTCTCAAAACAAAGTGTTCTTCATGGTGTGCTCATTTATCATCCACTATTTGTAGTCAAACGTTTGAAATCTTATTTGAAAACAACTGATGCTTGCTCACCCAGAGCAGACAAAATATTTCTCAAGCAGAATGGATTCAGATCAAATCCTTTGAACTTCATCATTATTCTGTATTGACCGCTTTAGACTTTTGTTCCTGCTTCCAATGAAATAGACTCCAAATCTACTCCACGGAGCTTGACGTTCCTCGGATCTAAACAGATCCTTGCTTGAAGAATCATTGTGGCCCATCTCCCCCATACTTAAAACCTCAGGGAAAGTATTCTTAGGAATCATCCTTTCAACATGGTTCATGTTGTGAGTTGACACAAGCTGTTTTCATCCAAGAGAGGTGAACTAAAGCTTGGATAATGAAAGACACAAAGTGCTGGAGTAACTCAACGGCTCAGGCAATATCTCTGGAGAACATGGATAAGTGACGTTTCGGGTCAGGACCCTTCTTTAGACTGACAGTAGGGGTGGAGTGGGGGGGAGCTGGAAGGGGGAAGAGGCAGGACAAAGCTTGGCAGATATTAGGTCGATGCAGGCAATGTTTTTTTTTTTGAATAATGAAGTAAGATTAATCGAACAGTGAGGATGGTACGGTGCTGAAGCAGTAGGGTTGCTGTCTTACAGTGCCTGAGACCCTCTGGGTCAGTTTGATCCTGACTACGGATGGTGTCCGTACAGAGTTTGTACGTTCTCCCTGTGACTGCACGGATTTACTCCGAGTGCTCTGGTTTACTCCCACACTCCAAACATGTGTTTCCTCCAGCTGACCCGCAATCATCTCATATACTAACACTATCCTACACACTAGGGACAATTTACATAAAACAATTAACATTAAAACATGCACGTCTTTGGAATGTGGTAGGAAACTGGAGCACCCGTAGTCAGAATTGAACCTGGGTCTCTGGCGCGGTAAGGCAGCAACTCTACCGCTGCACCACTGTGCCACCCTCAACTAAACAAATGGCACAAAGTGCTGGAGTAACTCAGCAGGTCGAGAAATTGGATAGGTGGCGTTTCGGGTCGGGACCTTTCTTCAGTTTGGAGAAGGGACCCATCTTCTGTCTGGAGAAGGGACCTGACCCGAAACGTTACCTATCCAAGGTCTGCAGAGATGCTGCCTGACCCATTGAGTTATTCTTTGTGTACTTTTATCGTAAACCAGCATCTGCAGTTCCTTGTTTCGACACTAACCTCAACTTTTATGGAAGGTCTTTAGTTATACTAGGACACTGGGAACTTGGTTTTTGCACTCATATTGTAGTCATTAATTAATTGATTAGTTTGTGTATTAAACATTATCTTCATGTATTGCATTTGTGGGCCAGTTAAGCTGTTGCAAAGTATGAATTTGATTGTTGTGTTGTCAGCATGTATGACAATTAAACACTCTTGAGTCTTGGCCAGACCATTTACTTTATTGTTGTTGACCAAGATTAAAATATTGGCCAGGGTTTTGGGGGAAAATCCCACTTTCTTCGCACTGTAGTTTAGTTTGGAAATGTAGCGTGGAAACAGGCCCCTCGGTCCAAGGAGCCCAAACAGACCCTTCAACCCACCAAGTTCACGCCGACCAGTTACACCAACACTACACTAACACTATCCTACACATACTCGGGACAATTTACAATTTACAATTTTACCAAGCCAATTAACCTACAAACCTACATCTTTCACATGTGGGAGGAAACTGAAATGCCCGAAGAAAACCCATGCAGGTCACGGGGAGAACGTACAAACATCATACAGACAGTACCCGTGGTCAGGATTGAACCTGGGTCTCTGGCGCTGTACGGCAGCAGCTTTATCACTGTGCCACTGTGACCGGCAGTCAGGCCATAGGAAACTTTGTCATCCACTTGAGAAAGCAAACAAGGCCGCTATTTATGTTCATAAATTATAAGAGCAGAATTAGGCCACTTGGTCCATCGGCCATTCAATCATGGCAGATCCATCCTTCCCTGTCAACTCCCCTCTCCTGCCTACTCCCCATAACCCCTGACACTCTTATTAGTCAGGAATCTGTCAATCCACGTCTTAACATTACCCTATCATTTGGCCTCCACAGCTGTCTGTGGCAATGAATTCCACAGATTCACCACCCTCTAACTAAATAAATTCCTCCTCATCTTTCTAGGTATATCCTTATATCATCTCATCTGATGGATCATATTGTGCTACAATAGGTATCTGTTAATTCAGCACATACAAACCCCCCTCCTGAGAATGGAGAACTCCATTACATGAGTAAGGGAATGCTACACTATTGAAGATAGTTTCTTTTTCATAACGCAACCTTTCACATGACTTAAAATCCCATGATTTTGTGGCCTTTCATTATCCTTTCCCAGGACTGAATAATTAAAGAGCTAGAGAGAATGGATGTAGCGAGGATGTTTCAGAACCTTTCTCACAGAGTGGAATTGTCAAAGACTAGAGTAGTGAAAGTTTTGAATAGAGTAGATGTGGAGAGGATGATTCCACTAGTGAGAGAGTCTAGGCTCAGAGACAATAGCCTCAGAATAAAAGGAAACACATTTAGAAAGGAGATGAGGAGGAATTTATTTAGTCAGAGGGTGGTGAATCTATGCAATTCATTGCCAAAGACGGCAGTGGAGGCCAGGACAGTAAATATTATTAAAGCGGAGATTGATAGGTTCTTGAATAGTAAGAGCATCAAATATTATGGGGAGTACAGATTTGAGAGTGAAAAAGTAGATTAGCCACGATCGAATGGTGGAATCGACTTGATGGGCCGAAAGGCCTAATCTACTATGTTTTGTGGTCTTATGATTTTTGTCAAAGAGCAGCAATGTTTTCTCAGCGTCAAGTTCAATATTTAACTTCCAATCAACATTACTGAAAGTGAGATTACATGGACATTATCATTGCTGCCTGTGGGAACTTTCTGTGTACAAATGAATCACATTGCATCTGATGTTTCAATACTAACCATAATCATAATCATATCATAATCATACTTTATTAGCAAGTATGTTTTGCAACATACGAGGAATTTCATTTGCCATACAGTCATACTAATAAAAAGCAACAGAACACACAAAATACATTTTAACATAAACATCCACCACAGTGACTCCTCCATATTCCTCACTGTGATGGAAGGCGAAAATAAGTTCAATCTCTTCCCTTCTTTGTTCTCCCGCAAACGATTTTGACCCGTAGCCGGCAGCGGCCCCTCCACGTCGGGGCGATCAAGCTCCTGCATCGGGGGGGATCCCAGCTCCCCAGCGCCGGGCGATCGGAACCCGGATTGGGACTGGTCGAAATCTTCTGCGACTTTGGAGCTCCCGACTCAGTCTCTACCCGAGACTGAGAGCACCACGATGTTGAAATCCACAGGCCGCGGTTGAAGCTTCGATCCCAGACACGGGATCGTCCACGATGGTAAGCCCACGTCGCTGCGGTGGGGCTCAAAGTCAGTCCCGAGAAAGACCTCCAGCTCCATGATGTTAGGCCGCAGAGCGACCGGAGATACGATCCGGAAAACAATCGCATCTCCGGCAAGGTGAGAGATTGAAAAAAAAGTTTCCTCCGACCCCCTCCCTCAACACCCCCACATAAAGCAAACCGGAAAACATTAACACAAACTTTTAAAACACACTAAAAATAACAAAAAAAAAGACGAAAAGGACAGATAGACAGCTGGCGAGGCTGCCAACGTGGCGCCACACGGTGGTAATGTGATACCGAGATATAACGAAGAAGGGTCTAGACCCGAAACGTTGCCTATTTCCTTCACTCCAAAGATGCTGCCTCACCCGCTGAGTTTCTCCAGCATTTTTGTCTACCTCTGAGACTACCTCTACCTCCTGGGTTACAAAGTGATTTGGGAACTTGGCATAATGGGAAAGTCACTTGGAAATTATAATATTTAATGCTGTTGAGTGCCAAGCAAACAAAGTACACTGGACACCTCTCACAATGTTTTTACATAGAATCTCAAAGTCAAAGTCAAATACCTTTTTTCGAAGAATAATTTTCAGAGTTCAGTCACTGTCATAATATGAAAAAACAACCATACAAAGATCTGGAGAAATTCAGTAGGTCAGGCAGCAACTCGAGAGAACGTGGATAGGTAATCATTCGAGTCAGGACTCTTCAGACTCCAAGATGAGGGACTCAAGCAAAAAGCTCACCTATCCACATTCCCCAGAGGTGCTGCCTGACCCACTGAATTACTTCAGCACTTTGTGCTTTTGTATAAACCAGCATCTGCATTTCCTTGTTTCTGCGGTATTAAAATGGTTTCTAATTCAGGTCCACCACCGATTTTCCGGCATCCTTGATTCCGGAGCCTTGCTGGATTATTTGTTTTACCAGGCCAATGGAGGTCATGGCCTGGGGGGAGGAGGGGGGCGGGGGGTGTGAGATACTAGTCTGCAAAGTCGGCCACAGACGTCGGCTATGGGAATGGATCTGCTGGCTCCGGCTTGGCTGCAGTTCCAGAGCCCCGGCCATGGGAGGCAAATTCGACCCACTGATCAGCATGGAAGTCCTGATGAGGGTGAGATTGGCCGCCTCACCCTGCCCTGGTGCCACATTTTTGGGGGGGGGGGCACTCATGTAATTTTGTCCGGATTAAAGGAGGTGCCGGATCACCAGTTGCCGGAAAATCGGTGGTGGACCTGTATGAAGCTGCTGGTGTTGGAATCCAAAAAGAGATAATGGCCACAGCTGGCAGCACAAGTTGGTAAAAGAATCATTCACACAACAGCCTGATATAAAAACATAGCTGTGAAATCGGGAGCTGTCTCCCTGACATAACATGTCATCAGACGGTTAAAATGCCACTTGATCAGACTTGCTCACTCCGTTCCAATTGCACTTAAGATGATGAGTGTGGGCTGAACTATGATGTAGCTCCTGGAGATTTTTGAGCCAGGCGCAATGATTGTACACTGACATTTCAGGTCGGGCTCTTAACCTCGCTGCAAACCTTTTCATCAAAGGAATATCAGAGACAAATGTCATCAAAGTACTCGGAGGAAATGGCCTAACATTTTTCTTTCCAAGCATCCTGTGCCTCGTTCACTGACAGACAGAAGAAATGCAATTGTTCAGATCTGGTGTTCTCAAAGGACAACGCTGATGAAGTACTGAAGAAGGGTTCACTTCACATCTCACTCCCCTGTCTAAAATCGTGATGAGGTTAAAGACTTCACTCTACCAAATGTAAGTGTCTTTAGTACATAATGTCGGGCGAAGGTTCACAACACAGAGCTGCCTGTCTCTCTGCTCAGCAATTCCACACATGTCCCCGGAAAGATACAAAATGCTGGAGTAACTCAGTGGGTCAAGCAGCATCCCTGGAGTACATGGATAGGTGACCATTTGGGTTGGGACAAGTCAGTTCTGAAGAATAATCCCGACCCAAAACATCACCTATTCATGTTCTCCAGGGATGCTGCCTGACCCGCTCAGTTTTTAAATTTTAGATTTTAGAGATACAACGTAGAAACAGGCCCTTCGAACCACCAAGTCCACGCTGACCAGCGATCATCTCATACACTAGCACTATCCTACACACTAGGGACAATTTACAATTTTTACACAAGCCAATTATCCTATAAACCTGCATGTCTTTGGGGTATGGGGGAAACCGAAGCACCCGGGGAGAACTCACGCAGTCACAGGGAGGACGTACAAACTCCACACAGACAGCACTCATTGTCAGGATTATACCCGGGTCTCTGGCACTGTAACGCTGCAACTCTCCTGCTGAGCCATTGTGCCATCCCTAGAGTTACACCAGAATGTTTTCTTTCCTTGGTAAACCACCATCTGCAACTCCTTGTTTCTCCATAAATGTCCCTGTTGGAATGTATCGGGTGAATTTTTACCCAGTGCAAGGGAATCAAGACCCAGAGAGTATAGGGTGAGAGGGAAACAATTTAATATAAACTTGAGAGGTACCTTTTTCACTCAGTGGGCGGTGGGTATATGGAACGAGTTGCCAGAGGAGGTGGTTGAGGCAGGTACTCAAGCAGTATTTTAAAGACAGGAAGGAAATGCAGATGCTGGTTTACACTGAAAATAGACACAAAATGCTGGAGTAACTAAGCGATTCAGGCAGCATCTCTGGAGGGAAGGAATGGGTGACATTTCAGGTCGACACTGAAGGGTCTTGACATTATACATTCCTTTTCTCTAGAGATGCTATATGTTTGCTGAGCTACTCCAACATGTTGTGTCTACACTTAGACAGGTACATGGGTCAGAAAGGTTCATAGAGAGAAGTGCTGCCTGGTCAGGCAGCATCTCTCGAGAGCCTGGATAGGCGGCGTTTTGGGTCAGGGCCCTTCTTCAGACTGATTGTAGGAGGAGTGGGTGGGGGAGAAACCTGGAAGAGACTAAAGGCAGCACAAAGCGTAGCTGGTGATAGATGTACCCAGTTGAGGGGGTAGGGAGGTCAGAGGGCTTTGGACCAAAGGCAGGCAAATGGGACTATCGTAGATGGGGCATCTAGGTCAGCATGAACTAAATGGATGAAGGGCCTGTTTTCTTGCTGTATGACTCAGACTACAGGGAACCCAGCATCTTAGAAACCTCATTTTAATTCCTACAAATGTTGTAGGTTGTAAAATCAAATTCAAATAACAGGTTACACTCTTGCTTGGCTTCAGAAGGGATTGGATTACTTTAGATTTTTAGACTTTAGAGATGCAGCATAGAAGCAAGCCCTTTGGCCCATCGAGTCCGTGCAGCCCAGCAATCCCCATACACCAGCACTATCCTACACGTTGGGGACATTTTACAATTTTAGCGAAGCCAATTAACCTGCAAACCTGAATGTCTTTGGAGTGTGGGAGGAAACCGAAGCACCTGGGGAAAAACCACGCAGTGACAGAGAGAATGTGAAAACTCCTTAGGGACAGCACCTGTAGGCAGGATCGAACCTGGGTCTCTGGCGCTGTAAGACAGCAGCTCTATCGCTGCCCCACTGTGCTGCCCGAGCTCGAAAATTGTTTTAATTATCTCATAAATCTGTTCATGTCACCAATGTATTTCATGGAGATATATGCCTACTCATTGTAGTTTATTGTTTACAGATTACATAAACAAAATCTCACCGCCTTTAAGGTAAATTGTGCACCTATTGTCTATAAAGTTGGGACCATGGTCTTTGTGATGGGATATTAGGAGGTCAGAAAAGAACAACTATTGCATAAAAATCTCTGTTTTCTGGCTTCTGTGTTATTAAAGCACAAATTAGGAACTACAACATGGAATAATACAGCTCAGGAGCAGGCCCATCAGCCCACAATGTCAGTGTAAAACATGATTCCACGGTAAACTAAGAAGTAGAAACAAGGAACTGCAGATGCTGGTGTACAAAAAAAGACACAAAGAGTTGGCATAACTCAGTGGGTCAAGCACCATCTCTATTGAACATGAATAGGTGATGTTTTGGGTCGGGACTCTTCTTCAGACATCCAAATATTAAGTCACCTATCCATGTTCTTCAGAGATGCAGCTTGACTCGCTGATTTATGCCGGGACTGTGGGTCTGTTTTTTTCCAATATAAACTAATCTCGGCCTGCAAGTGATCCATGTCCCTCCATTCTGGGTCGTCTGAACCAGCTGACGCAATGAGCTGGAAGAGGTGGTTACAGAAACCGAGAAGGTTCACAGTTTATCTTTGCGGCAACCTGCTGAATGATTACAGCCAATTTCTGTTTTATTTCAGATTCACAGCAACAAAGAATCTGAGCATTGAATCTTCCACTTTTAGATAATGCTCCTTGCCCTCTGTTTTTTCTCCAACATCCCTTCGGTCTTCTCTCCCCCTTTCCCCTGAGCCCCATGTGGACTTGCACCTATTTCTCCGCTCCCCCTCCGCCGACATTTGTCCATAATTTGTAACTATTTAATCCTTCGGTCTCACATCTTCTGTTATAATCTCTGGCCTTTGGTGATGGGAGAAAGATTTAATAGGAACGCGAGGTGTCACTTTTTTTTTCGCACAAAGGGTGGTGGGTGTATGGAACAAGCTGCCAGAGGATGTAGTTGAGGCTGGTACTATCACAATGTTTAAGAAACATTTAGACAGATACTGAAGAAGGGTTTTGGCCCGAAACGTTGCCTATTTCCATCACTTCATAGATGCTGCTACATCCGCTGAGTTTCTCCAGCATTGTTGTGTACCTTAGACAGGTACATGGATAGGACAGGTTTAAAGGGAATTGAGCGAAATGCAGGCAGAGGGACTAGTGCAGATGGGGCATGTTGGTCGGCGTGGGCAAGTTGGGCTGAAGGACCTGGTCCCATACTGTATGACTCTATGGTGACTTTGTTCCAACTGTCGGCCTATTGAAACCCCCCTCACCTGTGTCTGTTCTATTGCCCACCTTGCTTTGTCCTGCCTTTTCTCTCTCCCAGCTTTCTCCCCCCCTCCCCACACACAATCAGTCTGAATAAGGGCCCTGACCTGAAACATCACCTATCCATGGTCTCCAGAGATGCTGCCTGACCTGTTGAGTTATTCCAACACTTTGTGTCCTTTAGCATAAACCAGCATCTGCAGTTCCTTGTTTCAACATAGATTCAGTGCCTGTTCCTGTGACTCTGTTCTGGAATCTCCGTGTTGAGCATTCAAAGTGTTTCACTGTATGTTCCCCATTACTGGTTTATACATGGTAGTGAAATCTGCTTTTCACTCCAGAATCTTTGCTGCTGAGGATGGACTTTAATTTTGTTACCATATCCGATGAAAACAAATATACTTACTTTCAAAAATAGCAATTGGAAAAAATTTAAAAATATTCAAAAATAACTCAAGCATGTTATTAATTTTGAAGCCAATTTCATCCCTGTCCTCACGTTCACGAGGTCCATACCCAACTTCTTATTATCTCTATTCTCCTGTAGAAGCAATTTCCAATAACATCTTTATCTCATAAATGTGAAGTAATTGCAATGAAAGGCAGCCATTTAAGAATTTATTTTAATCTGTGGAATCCAACCACAATAAAGTATATTAACGTGACTTTTCAATGGGCAATCAATTCATTCCAAAGTGGTATCGGTGAACAAGCTGGACAACTAGCTGCTGTATTAAATCTTAACTAATGCACTATTCTCTTCTCTGGCTTAGTTGTAGTCATACAGCATGGAAACAGACCCTTCGGCCCAACATCCTCCTGCCGACCAGGATGCTCCATCTACACTAGTCCCACCTGCTTGTGTTAGCCAACGTCCCTCTAAACCTATCCTGTCCAAGTACCTGTCTTTTAAATGTTGTGATTGTACCAGCCTCAACTACCTCCCCAGGCAGCTTGTTCCATACACCCACCACCCTTTGCATGAAAACGTTGCCCATCAGGTTCCTATTAAATCTTTCCCTCTCAACTTAAACCTATGTCCTCTGGATCTTGATTCCCCTACCCTGGATAAAAGCCTGTGGATTCACCCTATCTATTCCCCTCATGATCCGAATCACTTCTATATCGTCCTCATACGCTCTCCTTCTTCAGACTTGACTTTGGAGATACAGCGTGGAAACTGGTCTTTTGGCCAACCGAGTCCACACTGACCAGCAAGCACCCCATACACTAACACTATCCTACACACTGGGGACAGTTTACAGAAGCCAAATAACCTACAAACCTGTATATCTTTGGAGTGTGGGAGGAAACCTGAACACCAGGAGAAAACCCAGGTGGCCACAGGTAGAATATACAAACTTCGTACAGACAACAGCCAAGGCCAGGAATGAACCCAAGTCTCTGATGCTATAAGGCAGCAACTCTACTGCTGAAGCATTGTGTTAGCAAAGCACAAATTAGAACAGGCAGCACAATGGCACAGCGGTAGTGTTACTGCCTTACAGCACAAGAGACTCGGGTTTTATCCTGACTACAGGTGCTGTCTGTATGGAGTTTGTCTGTTCTACCCGTGACCATGTGGGTTTTCTTTGGGTGCTCCGGTTTCCTCCCACAATTCAAAGACATGCAGGTTTGTAGGTTAATTGACTGCGGTAAAGATTGTAAGTTGCCAACAGTGTGTAAGATGGTGCTAGTGTCCAGGTGATCGCTGGTCAGCGCGGACATGGTGAGCCGAAGGCCCTGCTTCTGCTCTGTATATCTAAACTAAACTGAACATAGAATAGACAGGACCTTCGGCCCACAATGTCTGTGCCGAACATGATGCCAAGCTAAACTAACCTTCTCATGCTGAACTGAAACTACATTTCAGATTGCTCAGGTGTTCTGTGATCTGCCTGATTAGTTAAATACAAGTGCATGGTAAAAGGTTTGTAGTGGTGTTCAAGGATTTGGGATAATTACATATAATGGGTAACCTGTTCTTCTGTTGCCAAAGGAGCACAAGAAACACAAGGGGGTTGGTGGGGACGTTGTGAGTCGGCTGCCCTGCCAGCAGCGTGTTTGTTTTTTCTAATTTTTTGGGGTTTTTTGTGTGTTTAGGTGTCTCTTGGTGTGTCTTGTGTGGGGGATGGTGGTGAGGGGAAAGGGGGGAACCTCTTTCGATCGCCTCCTCGAAGGAGAGGAGACCTTTTCCATGTCGCCTCCCTCGCAGCCCAACAACTTGGATTGGAGCAACCTTTCCCGGAGTCGGGCCCAGAGCATCGGCAGCAGGCACAGCGTGGACTTTCCATCGCAGAGCGGGCGAACCCTTGCCGGGGGTCGCCAGAGAGGAGTGCTCCGAATGCTGGCCTGGTGATGTTGACATCGTGGGGCTGCGGTCTGCAGAGCTTCTAGCCGTGGGCGTGGCATGGACTTACCATCCGCAGCCTGGGATCCCTTACCGGAGAAGAGCTCCGATCGTCTGCGGCCTATAACATCCTGAAGCCGCGGTCTCCGGTAGGAAAGTGCCAAGTCGGGACCTCCAAGCCGCAGATTGTGTTTGACCGTCCTGATGTCGGAGTTTGGATCATCCCGACAAGAGGGCCTGTACATCGGGCAGTCCGCAGCGGCGGATACGGTGGATTTATGACCCCGACCATGGGTGAACAAAGGAGGAGGACCGACTGAACTTTGTGCCTTACACCACAGTGAAGAATGCTGTTGTGGATGTTTGGGTTAAAATATATTCTGTATTGTGTGTTCTTTTTAAGTGTATCGCTGCTGGCAAATACATTTCACTGCACCTTCGGGTGCATGTGACAAATAAAATTGACTGACTTTGAGCACAACTGTACAGCAAAAGAGAAATTATCATCAGAGCCACAACTGGAGAGAGGGTGTGGTCTTCAACTTTAAAGAACACAGAACATGGAAGAGGCCCTTCAGACCACAATGTCTGTGCCGAACACTATGCCAAATTAAACAAATCTGTTTTACCTGCTCATGATTGATATCCCTCTATCACTGCACATTCATATGCCTATCTCGTCTCCTAAAAGTCTCTTTTAGTGACTCTCTAGCTATTGATAGAATGGTTCAGTTGCCTGATAACAGCTGGGAAGAAACTGTTGCTGAATCTGAAGGTGTGCATTTTCACACTTCTGTACTTTTGCCTGATGGGAGTGGGGAGAAGGAGGAGTGACCAGAAGTGAGACCCGCCCTTGATTATGGGCCGAACGGCTTACTTTTGCATTGTAAATGTTCAAAACTATGTGACCAAATCCTTTGCCTGCGTTATAAATTCCGTTGCTTCTTTATGGGTAACTGGCAGATGCTACCATCACACCCATTGTCCTAGTTGACATTGCCAAAGCTGCGCTGTGCATTGAACATTGCTGAAATGTGTTTACCCAGATTAATGCAATACACAATTCATGACACCTAATCACTGGATTTACTGAAATTAATTTCTAACAATGCGCACCCCTACAGGAGGAACACGCTGCCAGATAGCAGATGCAATTTATTTTATTGCCCAGTTTGAATTCAAATTTGCATTTTTAATCTCTATAAACTAGACTCTTGAATTCAACCGCCCCCATTTACCATGAACGTTATAATATAAAAAAGCAAAACGCATTTCACTGGGAGCTACAGACTGTTCGCTGCATCAGGAATTATTTTGGTCAGTAACCTGCAATCAGTCCAATCATAAATAATGTATTTTAATCACCCATGTTCACTTTTGTTCAACAGGGAAATGTTATGCATTCATCACTGTATTTCAGGATTGCTTTGAAAGTCGCATGATATTGGACTCGATCCAGAGGGAATAAATTTAACTATGAGACTTACTCTAAATGTAAATAAGGGATTGTTAATAATACTGATGTAATTTGCCTCTCTTATCACTTTGTAAGTTTTTTTCATTGAACGTGACATAGACATATTATAGTCTTCGTTAAAAACATTGCATGAATTGAAAATGGTTGGGGCACAAACAACTTTCGGATATAAATCGATATTTTCTAACAATGTAGCATTACCCATTAAGGAAAATCATCGGGATGCATCACAGCATGGTTTGGGAACAGCTCCATCCAAGACTGCAAAAAATTGCAGAGAATTGTGGACGCAGCCCAGACCATTGCACAAACCAACCTCTTATCCATTTACGCTGCCTCGGCAAGGCCACCAGCATAATCGAGAATGAGTCGCACCCTGGCCCCTCCCTCTTCTCCCCTTTCTCATCGGGCAAAAGGTACAGAAGTGTGATTCAGGGACAGTTTCTTCCCAGTTGTTATCAGGGAATTGAACCATCCTTCCAACAACTAGAGAGTGGTCCTGAGCTACTATCTACCTTATGGGAGACCCTCGGACTATCTTTGATCAGATTTCACTGTACCTTATCCTGCCCTAAACGTTATTCACATTATTCCCTTTATCATCTATTCGGACACTATGAATGGCTTGATTGTAATCGTGTATTGTTTTCAATCCATGCCCAATTAGTGGATGTGGAGAGGATATTTCCAGTTGTGGGAGAGTCTAGGACCAAAGGGCTCTTGCTTAGAATAAAAGTATGTACCCTTTAGAATGGAGATAAAGACACATTTCTTTAGCCAGAGAGTGGTAAATCTGTAGAGGGGTATTTTTAAAGTAGAGATTGGTAGGTTCTGCATTAGTAAGGGCATCAAAGGTTATGGGGAGAAGGCAAGAGAAGAAGGGGTTGAGAGGGATAAATCAATCATAATTGAATGGTGGGGTAGATTCGATGGGCTGAATGGCTTAATTCTGCTCCTATGGCATATTGTCATCAAAGGCTTGTTAGAAGAAAGATATCTCCATTTCGTGGAGAATCTAGAAATTGGAATTTCAAACTCAGAGCTGAACACAGTTAGCTTTGAACTGCTGGAATCTACGGCAACCTTACAATCTTTTTATTAATATAACTGGCTTTCAGCAGAGGATGCTTTACTTTGCCAGCTTTTCCATTGGGAATTCAGAACTTGTATCTCCCATTACCAGTGCCAAGAGTGAGCATTGTAACTATAGCTTTGATTTATATTTTTTACTGTGGGATACTGCCACACAATATAAAGGGACGTGTTTTCAGTGCTGTGATACTGCACCAAGATAATATCACTAAGTGTTGGAAGGCATGTAAATCTCACAGGCAAACCAAATGGTCCATGCCATCGTTTACATTTCACAAAAGCTTAAATTACTAGAGTGTCATCCAGGGGATTTCCCCCAGGAATACAACGGAGTCACCAGGGAAGGCAACACTCAAGCTTATATTCATAAGTTCTAGGAGCAGAATTAGGCCATTCAGCCCATCAGGTTTACTCTGCTATTTAATCATGGCTGATCTATCTTTCCCTCTCAACCCCATTATCATGCCTCCTCCCTCCTCCCCATAACCCTTGACACCCTTACTGATCAGGAATCTGTCACCTTAATCCCCATCTGTCAATCCCCACTTGGCCTCCACAACCGTCTGTGGCAATGAATTCCACAGATTCACCACTCTCTGACTAAAGGAATTCCTCATCTCCTTTCTAAAGATACCTTTATTTTATACTTAAGCTATGGCCTCTGGTCCTAGACTCTCACACTAGTGGAAACATCCTCTCCACATCCACTCTATCCAGGCCTTTCACTATTCGGTAAGTTTCAACGAGGGGCCCACTCATCCTTCTAATCTCCAGTGAGTACAGGCCCAGTGCCTTCAAATGTTAATCATACGTTAACCCAATTATTCCTGGGATAATTCTCATACCTCTGGACCCTCTCCAACACCAGCACATCGTTCATCAGATATGGGGCACAAAACTGCTCACAATAATCCTAAAATGTGATATTCTGAGTCCATTCAAACCTGCGCCATAAAAGGTGACTTGGTGTGCCATGGTCATACCTGCCAACATTCCTGGCTCAGCACAGGGGAATCTGGAACCTGCCCGGAGAAGGAAGCCGCCTAACCCGGCCCCTACTCGCCCCGAAGACTGGAAAGGATGATTCAGGACAGAGGGCCGGTAAGCGATTGGCTGTGGGAGGCAGTGCAGCATGTCTTGACGGTGGAGTAGGCAGCTGAAAGCCCTACGCCACTACAAAAGGCTGAGCGGGCGGACTGATTTGACCTGCAGCGATGTGGAGCAGTGGAACACAGGTGGAGGACACCAACGGCCACATTTAGCTAGGCCGACCCTGCAACACTGCCAGGGCAACGGGCCTTCATGGTCAAGTTAAGAACTCTACACCTAACTGAGATTGAAAATGGCGGCAAATCTGGTGACTCCATTTACTCAGTGTACTATTGCAATACACTTTTAATGCATCTGACCTGTGCTTATGTAGTGGTACATGGACCAAACTGTATACAACAATGAATTTCACTGTACCTCGGCCCATGTGACAATATAATACCATTGAATTCTCCAGGCCCATGTGACAATATAATACCATTGAATTCTCCAGTTGTAAGTAATACCTAGGCCGACCAATGCAATACCTATCCAGTGCCGCTGCCAAACGGGCCTTTGCAGCCAAGTTAAATTGAAACTTGCAGGGTACAAGATGGTGCCAGAAACATGGCAGCTCTTTGAGTATTGCTTTGTCTACTGCCTTGGTAAATGCTATTACAGGTCCACCACCGATTTTCCCACAACTGGTGGTCCGGCACCTCCTTTAATTCAGACAAAAAGAGAGCAATTGAATTCCCACCAGAAGCCACCATGGCACCAACACCACCCAGAGGGAGTGGGTTGGGAAAGGCTAATCCTTGATTAAGCTGGTGGCCTTGACGAGGCAGCGTGAAGTGTGAACGGCCAATCTCCACCTCATCGGGACTTCCGCAGCTGATCAGCGGGTCGGATCTGCCGTTTGCGGACAGGGCTCGAGAACTTTGGCCCAGTCAGAGCCAGCAGATCCGTACCCACAGTCGACTTCCACGGCCAGCTTTGGGAGCTGGTATCTCGGCCCCTGCGTGGACTAGGTGGACGATTTTGGTGCCATTGGACTCCTTTCGGAGGCTGTGACCACTGTTGGTCTGACAAAACGGATAATCCAGAAAGGCCCTGGAAACAAGGGTGCTGGAAAAATCGGTGATGGACCTGCGTAATACAATAATTAGCGCACTTTTGTACTCATTTATGATTGTGTTTATGTTTAGTATGATTTCACTGAATTGTATGCAAAACAAAGAATTTCACTGTATCGGGGTACATGTGACAATAAAGTACAATTGAACCCCACCCCCTCTTACTTTCCATCACCCCATCCTGATGTGCATCCATTTCCCCAACTACCCCACCTATCTTTCTCCCACCATCTGAAGAAGGGTCTCGACCCGAAATGTCACCCATTCCTTCTCTCCAGAGATGCTTCCTGTCCCGCTGAGTTATTCCAGCTTTTTGTGTCTATCTTTGGTTTAAACCAGCTCTACAGTTCCTTCCAACACATACCCACACCCCAGTCTTGTCCAATTTATCTTTCTCTTGAACAATTCCATGTTTTCTCATCAACCAGTCAACCTGCACAGCGGATTCATCAGTGTTGATCTTTAATTTATGGTCCTGATCTAATCACTCTACACCAAGTGGAGACATCATTGTACCATTATTCCTACCAAACCTTTCATTATCTTGAAGAACTTTACCAGGCTGTTCTTGTAAATTGCTCATTCTAAGCTTCCCCCCAGTCTAGTTTCAGTCAAACATCACTGATTCAAGCACTTGAACAACTAATCTTTATTTTAACAAAGCACAATTACGGTTCAACTACTGTACCTATCCCATCGCGGGTTTGATCCTTGTATCTGCCTGATTAAGCCCTCTAGGCCTCGCTCAGACAGAGACACTCCAGAAGATCACGCAGTCCCAAGCGCTCTACCAGAAGATCGACGCTGGACCTCGTGATCGCGGACTTTTATATGTCCCGGGACCTCGAGGGGCCGAACCACATGGGGGTGGTCTCTGAACATTCCAATTACAGATATCGATTAACCCCGTACATCACAGACATTTCCCTAATATAGCAGCTCAATACATTGCATTCAAACCGGACTTCTCAAGGAAGCCAAATTAGAAACATTTACCCTGATCTGCAAGAAACCCAGACAAGGCTCAATACCTCATCCAATCAACACTCGGCAAAGTAGAAGTCTGCAACATTATTTACAATTATTTACAAGATGTATGTCTGGTTTGCAGCCATCCAATCCATACTATGCATTTTGCACCTAATTGACAGGGTCTGCAGATGTTCTTATTCTTTTCTTGCAAATTGTATCTAGGCTCTAGACACACTGGCACCACTCTGCAGCTTGTCCCAATTCTGCAGAAAGCAATTCCAAATTTACAAAATTTACCAAATTTATCAAATCTCCCAGCAGCCCAGAAGCCTTTACCCCATTTTTAAATCCTAGCCTCTCCAATTTGGCCAGGATTAACATTCTTAAGTACTTTCTTTCTCAAAAAGAAAAAATATTTTTTGTTTGATAAATATTCAGTAACAGTTGCTGTTCCTGAAAATATTTTTGGCATTGTTTCCAGGACCTACCACACTTTTTATTTCATGAATTTATAAAATATTTATATAAATTTATATCATAAAATTGTGCAGTAAAGAAACAGGTCCCTCGGCCCACTACATTGATGCCAACCATCAGGCATATATATATACCTGTAATGACCTGATTGAAGGTTAATTAGGCTATGATAATTACTCCTGTGTAGGGAAGTCGTGCAAAAGTGAGATAACACTAGAACTGGATGGAGTTTGCATGTTCTTCTTGTGACTGCGCATGTTTACTCTGGTGCTTCAGCTTCCTCTCACATCCCAAAGAAATGCTGGTTTGGCCTCTGTAAAATTGACCCTAGTGTTTAGCAAGTGATCAACAAAGTGGGATAACACAACTTGTGTGAACAGGTGATCGATGGTCGGCGTGGACCCAATGAGTTTAATTTTGTTTTGTTTTGTTTATTGTCAAGTGTACTGAGGTACAGTGAAGGGCTTTTGTGGCATCCTAACCTTTCAGTGGAAAGACTATAAAAGATTACAATAGAATGGTTCAGTTGACTGATAACAGCTGGGAAGAAACTCCCCGAGTCTGGAGGTGTGCATTTTTACACCTCTTGCCTGTTTGGAGAGGGGAGAAGAGGGAGTGGGCTGGGGTGAGACTCATCCTTGATTATGCTGGTGGCCTTGCAAAGGCAGCATGAAGAGTAGATGGAGTTAATGGAAGGGAGATTGGTTTCCGTGATGGTCTGGGCAATATCCACAACTCTGCGGGTTCTTGCGGTCTTTGTTGGAGCTGTTCCCAGATGATGCTGGGCCAAGCGGCCAATTGCAATGCTGTATCTCTAAAACTCTAATAGATCTGACCTGACAACAGCCTTGATAATGCTGAAGCATTGTTCCCCAGATTAAATAGAATAAGAAATGGTATTCAGAAAGCCTTGCTAAAAGAACCATTACTCCCCTTTGATGGCAATTCTTTTTTCTGTTTCTTTGTTTCACATTTTAAAATTGGATAATGAAAGCTTTCAGCACAAGAAAGGAAAAGTGTCTTTCCGGAAATATCTGTCACAGAGATAAAATAAAATCATTAGAAAGGAAATATCTAAGATAGTATGCCATCATTTTTTATTACATTTATTTTATGAGCATACAAGACATATCACAAATGCTGCAGGCAGGGGTTCTGATGGCTTATTCCTTGCTCCAACAAACATTATTAATACACTAGCTGTTGTGACACTTTCCATTCAATGTTGGACTGTTCAGGCTCAGACTTTATTCCGTGGAGCTGGGGAGGGGTGATCTTATAGAGATCTATACATACAGTCGGTACATGGATAGGACAGTTTTAGAGGGATACGGGCCAAATGTTGGCAGTTAGGACTAACCTTGACGCGGCATGTTGCTCGACATGGGCAAGTAGGGTCAAAGGGCCTGTTTCCAAGCAGTATTACTCCACAAAATCACGAGAGGAATAGATCAGGTAAAGTCTTTTGCCCAGAGTGTGGGAATCGAGAATCAGAGGGCATAGGTTTAAGATGAGGGGTGAAAGATTTAATAAGAACCTGAGGGGTAAAACATTTTTTACACAAAGGGTGGTGAGTGTTGAGCTGCTGGAAGAGGTAGTTGAAGCAGGTACCATCACAACATTTAGGAAACGTTTATTAAGGTGCATGGATAGGATAGGTTTAGATATGGGCCAAACGTAGGCAGCTGGGACGAGTGGGGCATGATGGTCGGCCTGGGCAAGTTGGGTTGAAGGGCCTGTTTGCATGCTTTATGACTCTGGATGATTCATTTTTACTGTACCCAATGTACTCAGAGGCTCGTTTATATACCCATAATTTATTTGTTGATGTGAAGTTGTGGGGAGGCCAAGCTTATTATATAGTATAGGCAGTAACAGATCATCAGAATCACAAGCCTTTGATGCACGCTGATGTATACATTCAGATTAACATTTGATGGGTTTACAAGTGGAATTTTCTGTTCATACGAGATGGATTATTTTCTTCAGTATATTTGCCAATTGTTGTTCAGGTCTAAATTGCCACTAAAACAAGTCAAGCTATGAACATACAGAGCATCTGTCAGCTATCTCAATGCATTTACAAATACTTTACACAATGTGGGCGGCACGATGGCACAACAGTAGAGTTATTGCCATACTGCGCCAGGGATCCGGGTTCAATCCTGACTACGTGTGCTGTCTTTATGGAGTTTGTACATTCTCCCCGTGAACTGCATGGGTTTTCTCTGGGTGCTCCGGTTTCCTCCCACTAGACTTGCAGGTTTGTAGGTTAATTGGTTTTGGTAAAAATTGTAAATTGTCCCTAGTATGTAGGATAGAACTACAGTTCGGGGCGATTGCTGGTTGGTGCAGGTTTAGTGGGACTAAGAGACTGCTTCCACCCTGTACCTCTAAAGTAAAGTCTAAATTTTCCCTGTGCATTCACAGTGCAGATGGAGAATCTCAACTTGAAATGCCGACCACCTTTCTCTTACCTTATTTTGAACAGCAGATAAGATGAGCCAAGAAAACAATGGGATAATGTTACTGAAGTGAAAATATTTGACATTAGTAATTGGAAACAGCAAATCTGCAGGAATATTTTTTTCTTTTTGACTCCAATAACTGGTGCATATAACCAACAATTTTCTGTGTGTATCTGTAGTATATCATTATATTGTGAGGCACACCAGAAGATTAACTTTTTAATTTCAGTCAAGTTCATGGTGCTTTGCATTGATATGAATGTAGGAAACAGAGCAGTGGGCTCTTTACCCTAAGGTTAAATGCTATTGTTTTATCTCAGAGACATAGAGCATGGAAACAGGCCCTTCAGTCCAACTTAACCACGCCGACCAACATGCCCCATCTACACGTCTCACCTGCCTCATATCCCTCTAAACTTGTCCGATCCATGTATTAAACATAGATTAAACATCGCGATAGTACCTGGCTCAACTACATTTTCTGACAGCTCCTTAAAAATACCTACCGCAGCATATATTTTAAAAAGTTGCCCCTCAGGTTTGTAATAAATCTTCCCCTCTTATTTTGAACTTATGTCAAATGCACTCATAGTCAGGATTGAACTCGCATTTCTGCCGCTGTAAGGCAGCAAATTCTACAGCAGTCCCACCATGCCACTCATGGTCATTATATTAGGGGATGTCAGAACAGACTGAAAGTCCTTTCAGTCCTGATGCAGGGTCTTGACACAAAATGTCAACCTTAATTTTGGCCCCACAGATGTTGCTTGACCTGCTTAATACTCGCAGCAGTTTATCTTTAGCACCAAATTCCATCATCTAACGTCCCTTGAGTCTCCATAAGGAGGTAAAAGCAGGAAGAGGACATTTGCCCCCTCCCGCTGCTGTACCGTTGAAGATAATGTTACTTAATAGCAATAGAGTAACGAATGGGACTGATCACCTACATCCCAAGGTTTGGTAAAAGGAAATGCATATTTTCTTGCATTAATCTCACAACACTCAATTCCATTTAAAGTGCAAATAACTATCAATCTCTGTGAATGTACTCTGTGACTTTGGCTCCATAGCACTATGTTGGAAGGAACTGGAGATGCTGGTTAAAACTGAAGATAGACACAAAGTGCTGGAGTTAATCAGTGTGTCAGGTAGCATCTCTGGAGAAAAAGGATGGATAGCGTTGCCCCTGTGACCTGCATTTTTCTCCGAGATCTTTTGTGCTCTTCCCCCACTCCAAAGACATACAGGTTTGTGGTTTATTGGCTTGGTATGAATGGATTAATGTAAAATTGTCCCTAATGTGTATAGGGCAGTGTAATTGTACGGGGATAAATGGTCGGTGCGGACTTGATAGGCCTGTTTCCGCACTGTATCTCCAAAAAAAAAAAAACTAATGCCCCCTGTCCCACTTAGGAAACCTGAACAGAAACTTCTGGAGGCGTTGCGCCCCACCCAAGGTTTCCGTGCGGTTCCCGGAGGTTCCCGAAGGTTTTTGTCAGTCTCCCTAATGGTCGAAAGTGGTTTCCGCTTCTTCTATGTTCCGGCGATTATTTCAAAAAATTCAAAATCAGCCGCGACTAAAAATAGGTTGCCGTTTTAAAAATCGGTCATTTTTTAGTCGAAACCGATTGCAATGCTAGTTGAAGGTGGTTGCCAGAGGTTGCAGGTAGTGGAAGGTAAGACCTCCGCCAACCTCCGGCAACCACCTGCAACCGCCGGCAACCACCTTCAACTAGCATCGCAACCGGCTTCGACTTCGGAAACCTTGGGTGGGGCGCAAAGTCCCCAGAGGTTTCCGTTCAGGTTTCCTAAGTGGGACAGGGGCATAAATCTACACTTCATGCTGCCTCGGGGAAGCAGCCAATATAAAAGACAGGTGGCACAGTGGCGCCGGGGTAGAGTTGCAGGCTTACAGCCCCAAAGACCCAGGTTCTTGTGGGCGCTGCATATACTGAGTTGCTACGTTCTCTACGTGACCCGATGGATTTTATTCGGGTTTATTTATGGATTTTTGTTCCCTCCCACACTCCAAAGACACACAGGTTTGTAGATTAATTGTCTTTAGTACAAATTGTAAATTGTCCCTTGAGTGTACATAGGGCAGCGCTTGTGTACAGGGATCACTGATCGGTGTGCACTCAGTAGAACTTAAGTAGAACTTAAGGGCCTGTCCCACTTAGGTGATTTTTTAGGTGACTGCCGGCGACTGTCATAGTCATAGCAGGTCGCTGAAAAAACGGCGACTGGACCCCCCTAGAACAATATCTACGACAAGCTACACCTAGTCGCATCAAGCTATGGCAAGCTACCAACAACCGACGACCCAACCGTCATGACACAGGACGTCCACCTACAAGCACACCTACGACAACACCTACGACAACACCTACGACAACCAAAGTCAACCCACTTCCACCTGCAACAAGCTACGACAAGCAACAACCCTGTCGGTGACAACTGAAGACAATTCACGTCATTTTGGCCACCAAAATACCTAGTTTTCCTATAAAAGGAGTTGTAGGGTTGGGTTTCCAATCATTCTGCATCATAACTAGCATGGAGCAACATTGATGTAGGTTGACGTAGGTAGTCGCCAATGGGCAACCTCCGTCACCTGGTGGCAACCTACGACAGCACCTGCGTCAGGAGAAATCAAGCTACGCTCATTGGCGTCAAACCCACTGTCGCCAACTGTCGCCGAAGATTTTTGAATATTTTGAAAATCCAGCTATGACCAGAAAGACGCTACGATTCTTTGGGCAACTGAGGAAACTACTCACGACCACACGGGCGACACCCCGGCGACCATGTGGCGACAGCCTAGCCGCCTGTAGTTACCTAAAAAATCGACCCTTGAGGGCCTGTTTCCATGCTGTATCTCTAAACTCAACCAAACCTTTTCCACCCTATTCCAACTGCTCCCCGCTTCCCTCAGGCAAAAGATACAGAAGCTTAAAAGCGCACACCATCAGACTCTGACCTAGCCTCTTTTCCTGTGTTATCAGGCTTCTAAATGGTTATATGCAGGAAGGAACTGCAGATGCTAGTTTAAATCGAAGGTAGACACAAAATGCTGGAGTAACTCAGCGGGACAGGCAGCATCTCTGGTGAGAAGGAATGGGTGACACTCAATGGTCCTTCCTTAAACCAGGGTACTGTCCGATTCACCTCTACCCAATTGTCGACATTGGACTTTGGGTCTGGAACTGATTGGCTACAATGCTGAGAACTATAATCTGCACTCTGTATCTTTCCTTTCGCTCTATCTGTTGTACCCGAGTTTGAGTTGATTGTAGTTATTTATAGTATTATCTGATGTGATTGGATAGCATACTAAACTAAGTTTTTCACTGAACAAAATAAACCAAATCCTAAATCTTCTTCAGTCCGTACTTCCTTATCTATGCATCTCCCTCTCCCCTGACATCAGTCTGTAGAAGGGTCTCGACCCGAAACGTCACCCATTCCTTCTCTGCAGAGATGTTGCCTGTCCCGCTGAGGTATTCCAGCATTTTGTGTCTATCTTCGGTTTAAACCAGCATCTGCAGTTCCTTCGTACACAATATTCCAGGTGTGGTTTCACCTTAGCTTTGAATCTACAATAAAATGTCTTTACTTTTATAGTTAGATTTTCTTCCAATTAAGGCCAACACGTTCTTTGGTTTCCTAATTATTTCTTGTGCCTGTAAATTAATCTGCAATGATGAATGTTTAAGGGCATATAGTACTTTTAAACATCAAACTATGGAAAAAAAATACTTTCCTACTTTTGCTTCATGGATGACTTGCCTTGCTGCACATTTCACGTGTTACCTCTTCATAATTTGATTCAGCCGTTCTCTTTTGCTACTTATATAGAACTTACAGTAGTACAGCACACAAATGCCCACTATGTTTATGCAAACATGATGCCAAATTAAATTGATCTAATCTGCCTGCTAATGATCCAAATCCTTATATTTCCTGCACTTCCATGTGGATTTCTAAAAGCCTTTTAAACACCACTATCATATCTGCCACCACCACCATCCCCGGCAATGCGTACCAGGCAAAACAAAAGTAAAAAACACAAGCCCCCCGCATCTCCATGAATGTTTCTCCCTCTCACTGTAGTCTGACTGTCTACCCTATCTATGTCTCTTAAATTTATATACTTCTATCAAATCTCCCCTCAACCTCTGACATTCCAGAGAAAACAATCCAATTTTATCCAACTTCTCCCTGCAGCTTAAATCCTCTAATCCAGGCAACATTCTAATAATCCTCCACTGCACCATCTCCAAAGTCTCCACGTATCTCCTGTAATGGGGCGACTAGAACTGTACGCAATACTCCAGTTGCGGCTTAACCAAATTCCTATAAAGCTGCATCATTTCTTAGGGTGTATGAGGCCCTGACATTCCCTGCATATCCATATATCTTAAATGACACTATTGCATCTGCCTCAACAACATCATGCACTCACCTCCATCTATGTAAAATAAACTTGCCTGCACATCTCCTTTAAACATTGCCTTTACCTTATAAATATGCCCTCCAATATTTAAGAAGACCAGAGAAGTTTTCCTGCAGCAAAAGGTGACATAAATAGAGGATTTTCCTGGTTCGTTGGCATCATCCACACATGGACAACCCAAAGCAAAGAGGCCAATCTTCTAAATTAGCCATGAAATCAATTAGGATATAATTAAGTTCAATTAGCAGCATGCAAAGCACTGCAAAGGCAGAGGCAGTTACATAACAAGCTTCAGAGAACATGAAAGGCTAGCATTTTAATCATGCCTTTCACACCCTTAAAATGCCCCAAAGTCATTAATTCGCCTCCCCTCTCCCATCAGGCAGAAGATACTAAAGCTTGAAAGCACATGCAACAGACTCAGAAACAGCCTCTTCTCCTCCATTATCAGAATGGTCTGCCCATTAGCTTGGGTGTTGTCCCGATCATCCAACCTACCTCATTGCGGACATTCAATATTTTCACTGGAACTGCAGTACGACAATGCTGTAAAGTAGATCCTATGCTCTGGTCATTTTCGCTTCACTCTACATGTTGTACTTGTGTATTGCTTGATTATATTCATGTATACTATTACCTAACTGAATTGGATACACAAACAAAGCGATTCACTGTGTCTCGGTACATATGACATCAACAAACCAATGGATGAGGGGGTGATCTTAATGTGGTGTACAAAATCATGAGGAATAGATCAGGTAGATGCAGATTCTCTTGCCCAGAGTAGGGGAATCCCAAGAACCAGAGGACGTAGGTTTAAGGAGAGAGGGGAAAGATTTAAGAGGAACCTGAGAACACAAAGGTTGGCGCATGTATGCAACGAGCTACCGGAGGAGGTAGTTGAGGCAGATACTATTGCGATGTTTAAGAAACATTTAACCAAGCACATGGATAGGACAGGTTCAGAGGGATATAGGCCAAACGCAGGCAGGTGGGATGAGTATAGATGAGACATGTCGGCTGGCTTGGGCACGTTGGGCTGAAGGGCTTGTTTCCACACTGTAAGAATCTATGATACTGCCAATACCAAGTGCTTTACAGAAAATCAAGTAATTTTAAAGTCCGAACACCATTACGATATATGAAACGCAACAAGGGCTACAGATTCACCAATAATTAAATATTGATTGATCTATGAGCAAAATATCAGCAGTTATCTATGTCCAACAGAAGTAGTTGATGTAGCCTCATGTTAATGTTTCATCCTAAAGATGACACTTCCCACGGGGCCTGTTTGATCTGCTTACATTTATGCACATCTTGCTTTGGAGTACAGACAAATCACTGGCCTTAACAAATAAATGCGATTCAAACTTCAGCTTTGCAATATTCTCTGAGTCAGTCAGTATGGAAACGGTCCCAACTTACCCACACTGACCAACATGCCCAATCTACAATAGTCCCACCTACATTTGACCCATATTCCTCTAAATCTGTCCTATCTATGTACCTGGCTAATTGTTTCTTTATTGTTGTGGTAGCTCGTTCCCTACACCCACAACCCTTTGTGTGAGAATGATACCGCTCGGGTTCCTATTAAATCTTTTCCCGCCTCACCTAAATCCAAAGGTAGACGCAAAGTACTGGGGTAACTCAGCAGGAAAAGGCAGCAACTCTGGAGAGAAGGAATGGGTGACGTTTTACCTTTATCTTAATTATGCAAATGTCATTAACCGTACGAACAGAAGTAATAGTTCCCTCGGTTACTAACAATATAACAGAAAGCAAGCAAGATGCACAATGCAATGTCAGATTTAAACATGCACAAAGACCCTTTAATTAGTTTATTACATTTTCAATACATGCAAGTCTATTGAACAAAAATTCAATGCATGGCATGATGCTCCTGCAAAATTAAATAATTATTCCTAGGCTCAGAAAAAACTTTTGATGTACATTCATAAACACAATGTGCAATGTCATTTACAAATGGGTGAAATGTTGAGATAAATAGTTTGACTTAAAAACTGATGGGAAGATAAAATAAATTTAAAAGAAAATACTCAGCAGGCCCAGAAATATCTGCTGAGGCAGAAACAAAGTTATATTTCACAAAAGGTGCCACACTGGATCCTTAAATCAAATCCTTAAATCATTCCCCTCTTACCTTAAAGCTCTGTCCACTGATTCTTGATTTTACCCTGGGTAAAAGACTGTGCATTTAACCAATCTATTCCCCTCATGGGAATAGTAGGTTTTCCCAGCGTAGGTTTCCTCCGAAATCTCCGGTTTCCTTCCGCACCCCAAAGACGTACAGGTTTGTAGGCTAATTGGCTTGGTAAAATTGTAAATTGTCCCTGGTGTGTGTAGGATAGTATTAGTGTAGGGGGCGATCTCTGATAGGTATGGACACAGTGGGGCTAAAGGCCTGTTTCCACGCTTAATCTCTAAACTAAACTAAGCTAAGGAATAATCCATAATTCAGAATTGGGTGGTGTATTAAGAATGGTTAAATTTAATTTGAATTCTCAGTAATGACTGAAAGCAGAATCAACCCTCCTGACATTTCATTAGATCAGAGAAGTGAGACTGTGGATAATTCAGCAGGTGTGGACACACACAATGATAACAACAATGCCAGGCTGGGAATTCATCAGCCACATGTGAATTAATATGTTTCCCTATTGTCAATGATAGATCTCGGAACATGCACAAAGAGCTGTCTATCGCTCTTGCAGAGGACATGACAGTTGCCAAAAAAATTGTTTTTTTTTACTTAAACGGAGCGTAAAGACAGAAAGACTGCTTATGTTCCATGATGTTAAGTCTGCAGGAGGTCTTGTTCGGTCTCTTTAGAAAAAAAACCTTGAATTATTACTATTTATAGCTCACTGCTCCATTCTGCTGCAGTTTCACACAGAATATTTAACAATGTAGATCCATGAACAAATCAAAAAATTACACATTTCAAAGATTATTTTTGAAGCCATAACGACCAATGTCAAATTAAGCAACATTTAATTGTTTGGTGGCTCCTGGCCAAAAAAAAGATGCAATTTGCACCTTGGAATTGGTTATGGAGAAAATCTGTGTCGTTAGCCTTATTTTTTTTTAATGTATTGCTGAAGTATCAGTTAGGGAGGGAAAGGAGGAAACAGCAAGCTGTCAAAATAAGAGTCTTACAGCATGGAAACTTTGGCCCAACTTGCCCACGCCGACTAGCATGTCCCATTCATACTAGTTCCACTTGCCTATGTGTGGTTCATATTCCTCTAAACCTGTCCTATCTATGTACCTGTCTAATTGCTTCTTAAACTTTGCAATAGTCCCTGCCTCAACTACCCCTCAGATTCCTATAAAATATTTTCCCTTTTACCTTAAACCTATGTCCTTTGGT
Organism: Amblyraja radiata; assembly: GCF_010909765.2. Lineage (NCBI taxonomy): Eukaryota > Metazoa > Chordata > Chondrichthyes > Rajiformes > Rajidae > Amblyraja > Amblyraja radiata. The sequence goes on along the minus strand of NC_045956.1, from coordinate 58,383,471 downwards.
TCTTGATTCCCCTACTCTGGGCACGAGACTCTGTGCATCTACCTGATCTATTTTATATACCTCCATAAGATCACCCTTCATCCACCTGCGCTCCAGGGACTAGAGTCCCAACCTCTCCTCTGGCTCCGGCCCTCGAGTCCTGGCGTTCATTGCCAGGTTTCTTTCATGGGGCTAGATGGCAGAGTGGGATGACTGGGATTAGAGTGGGATGACTGTCTTCTCCCGCTATTTACTTCAGCAACCAATTTTATATCACAGTACTGACTTCTCCTAAATAATGCAGAATCTAACATTGCCAGAGATGTCATACACTGCTCAGGGCACAGATCAGCCCTCAAACTTTGCTTTAAGTCTAGGAAATGAGGCTGGGCAAGTGGCTGATGGATCAGCGAGGGCAGCATAGTGGTGCATTGGTAGAGTTGCTGCCTTACAGTGTCAGAGACCCAGGTTCGATATTGACTACGGATGCTGTATGTACGGAGTTAGTCCGTTCTCCCGTGACCTGCATGGGTTTACTTCGGGTGCTCTGGTTTCCTCACACCCTCCAGAGTTGCCGGGTGTGGGTTAATTGGCTTCAGTAAAGATTGTAAATTGTCCCGTTTGAAGGATAGTGCCAGTATATGGGGATTGCTGGTCAGCGTGGTCTCAGTGGGTCAAAGAGCCTGTTTCCACATTGTAATTTAGTTTAGTTTAGAGATACAGCATGGAAACAGGCCCTTCTGCCCATTGAGTCTGCACCAACCAGCGATCCCAGCACATTAACACTATCCTACACACACTAAGGACAATTTACACTTATACCAAGCTAATTCACCTACAAACCTATACGTCTTTGGCGTGTGTGAGGATACCGAATATCTTGGAGAAAACCCACGCGGTCACAGGGAGAACGTACAAACTCCGTCCAGCCAGCACCTATAGTCGGGATCGAACCCGGGTCTCTGGCAGTAACTCTACCACTGTATTACTGTGCCACCCTAATTCTAAACTAAAATAAAAGTGAGACCACTTTGAGATCAGTGGCCATAATTCCATATTTAAATAGTTATAGAATAAGAGTAGTCCACAGGTTAAAGTCCTAAATTATAGTCAAATAATCATACAGTGTGGAAAATGGCCCTTTAGCCCAACTTGCCCACACTGACCAACATACCCCAACTACACTTGTCCCTGTGTTTGCCCCATATCCCTCTAAACCTATCCTTTCCACGTACCTGCCCAATTGTTTTTTAATGGTGTGATAATACCTGCGATTGGGACAAGTTGGTGCAAAGTTAATTTTGATGGCATTAGACTTGAAAATGTTGATATGGAGAGGTTTGGTTTAGTTTCGAGATACAGCTTGGAACATGGACCTTTTGCCCACCAAGTCCACACTGACCATCGATCACCCATTCACACTAATTTCAATGTTATCTCACATGTCTTTGGGATGTGGCTGGAAACTGGAGCACCCAGAGGAAACCCACACAGTTACAGGGAGAATGTGCAAACTCCACACAGACAGCACCTGTGGTCAGGATTGAACACTGTGAGGCAGCGGCTCTTCAAGCTGCACCACTGTGCCATCCCTAAGGATATACTGAGGTCATGAACAATTCTATATTTTCAAGTAGCCAGCTACATGCAATACAAATTTAGTTTATTGTTATGTGCATTGAGGTACAGTGAAAAGCTTTTGTTGTGTGCTATTCAGTGAGGGAAAAGACTATACAAGATTACAATCAAGCTGTCCACAGTGTACAGATAGAGGATAAAAGGTATAACATGTAGTGCAAGATAAAGTCCAGTTAAGATGATTAAAGATAGTTCGAAGTAGTTCCAATGAAGTAGATGGGAGGTCAGGACCACTCTCAGGTTGGTGAGAGGATGGTTCAGCTATGAATTAAATGGTGAATATGGAAGCCTAATTTATGGGCCACCCCATTGAATGGGCCACCCAATTGAATATATTTTCATTTCCAATCCAACTTTCTAAAAATGGCTCTTTATATTGTCTGCTCAGGAAACCATCCATTGTTCATTATATGTGACCATATTTTTCAGCTGCTTATCCTTTCTTACCATTTCCTTTTTCATAGAAACATAGAAAATAGGTGCAGGAGTAGGCAATTCGGCCCTTCGAGCCTGCACCGCCATTCAATATGATCATGGCTGATCATCCAACTCAGTATCCTGTACCTGCCTTCTCTCCATACCCCTGATCTCTTTAGCCACAAGGGCCACATCTAACTCCCTCTTAAATATAGCCAATGAACTGGCCTCAACTACCTTCTGTGGCAGAGAATTCCACAGATTCACCACTCTCTGTGTGAAAAATGTTTTTCTCATCACGGTCCTAAAAGATTTCCCCCTTATCCTTAAACTGTGACCCCTTGTTCTGGACTTCCCCAACATTGGGAACAATCTTCCTGCATCTAGCCTGTCCAACCCCTTTAAGAATTTTGTAAGTTTCACTCCCTTGCCTTGGATATTTGGAATGCATCGCAATGGAACACGCTGGCAATCGAAAAATAAAACAGAATGAATTTCCACATCTGCTTTCAAAAGGACAATTGAGGTTTTGATGCAAGTCTTTTCGACTGACCCCATTGGAGGAGGTCGGCTTTCAGTCCCGGGTTCACAGCAGCATTTGTTGTGCCAGCCTGTTACTCCACGCGGAGTGATTTTATTCTGTGTCTTTGACCTTGTCATCCTTCACTAACAGCATCAAGTGGAGGATGCAACAAAGGGGGCAAGAGTTGAATAAAAAAAACTAACCTCAAAAATCAAACACAGTCGCAGATAAAAGAAAAATGATGAGCAAATTCCCATTAATTATTCAATACCCTTGATAAACTCTAGAATCTCGATCTGTTGAAGTTCGTGATGTATCGTTGCATAGACTCGATGTGATAATCTTCTGATGATGTCTAAAGGACCCCTGAGGAATCATATCTTACATCTGTGAGAATCCAAATAGTTTATTGAATTGTCGATTGTCGACTATTAATGCTGAAACAAGGAGAATAAACCATAATCTAGTCTCAAATGAGTATTTCCAGTGTTTATGCTTTATATTAACTTTCTATGCTCTAAAACACTGGAGATAGACATTGAACAAAGTTGTCCATCCAGGCCAATAGGTTTAGCACGTTTTTCATGGAATAAAGAGGATCCTAAAACTGATTTAAACTTTTATTTAATTTCACACTGGGAGGTCATAAATTGGCACCAGTTGTTGGAAAGAGTGCAAAAGTGATTCGCCAGTATGTCATCTGGGCTTGTGTGCTTAGGTTATAAGGAGGGGCTCGATAGGCCGGGACATTTTCCTTTTGAACATTGGAGGCTGACGGGTGATCTATTTGATGTGTTTACAGGCAGAAAACGCTGGTGGGTGTTGTGTACAGGCCACCTAACAGTAGTAGTGAAGTTGGAGATGGTATCAAACAGGAAATTAGAAATGCGTGCGACAAAGGCAAAACCGTTATAATGGGTGACTTCAATCTACATATAGATTGGGTGAATCAAATTGGCAGGGGTGCTGAGGAAGCTGAGGAAGAGGATTTTTTGGAATGTATGCGGGATAGTTATCTAAATCAACATGTAGAGGAACCAACGAGAGAGCAGGCTATTTTAGACTGGGTATTGAGTAATGAGGAAGGGTTAGTTAGCAGTCTTGTTGTACGTGCCCCCTTGGGCAAGAGTGACCATAATATGGTTGAGTTCTTCATTAGGATGGAGAGTGACATTGTTAATTCAGAAACAATGGTTCTGAACTTAAAGAAAGGTAACTTTGAGGGTATGAGACGTGAATTGGCCAAGATTGACTGGCATTTAATTCTAAAAGGGTTGACGGTGGATATGCAATGGAAGACATTTAAAGACTGCATGGATGAACTACAAAAATTGTTCATCCCAGTTTGGCAAAAGAATAAATCAGGGAAGGTGGTGCATCCGTGGATAACAAGGGAAATCAGGGATAGTATCAAAGCGAAGGATGATGCGTACAAATTAGCCAGAAAAAGCAGCATACCGGAGGACTGGGAGATATTCAGAGACCAGCAGAGGAGGACAAAGGGCTTAATTAGGAAAGGAAAAATAGATTATGAAAGAAAACTGGCAGGGAACATAAAAACTGACTGCAAAAGTTTTTATAGATATGTGAAAAGAAAGAGATTAGTTAAAACAAATGTAGGTCCCTTGCAGTCAGAAACGGGTGAGTTGATCATGGGGAACAAGGATATGGCGGACCAATTGAATAACTACTTTGGTTCCGTCTTCACTAAGGAAGACATAAATAATCTGCCGGAAATAGCAGGGGACCGCGGGTCAAAGGAGTTGGAGGAATTGAGTGAAATCCAGGTTAGCCGGGAAGTGGTGTTGGGTAAATTGAATGGATTAAAGGCCGATAAATCCCCAGGGCCAGATAGGCTGCATCCCAGAGTACTTAAGGAAGTAGCTCCAGAAATAGTGGATGCATTAGTAATAATCTTTCAAAACTCTTTAGATTCTGGAGTAGTTCCTGAGGATTGGCGGGTAGCAAACGTAACCCCACTTTTTAAGAAGGGAGGGAGAGAGAAAACGGGGAATTACAGACCAGTTAGTCTAAAATCGGTAGTGGGGAAACTGCTAGAGTCAGTTATTAAAGATGGGATAGCAGCACATTTGGTAAGTGGTGAAATCATTGGACAAAGTCAGCATGGATTTACAAAAGGTAAATCATGTCTGACGAATCTTATAGAATTTTTCGAGGATGTAACTAGTAGCGTGGATAGGGGAGAACCAGTGGATGTGGTGTATCTGGACTTCCAGAAGGCTTTCGACAAGGTCCCACATAAGAGATTAGTTTACAAACTTAAAGCACACGGCATTGAGGGTTCAGTATTGATGTGGATAGAGAACTGGCTGGCAAACAGGAAGCAAAGAGTAGGAGTAAACGGGTCCTTTTCACAATGGCAGGCAGTGACTAGTGGGGTACCGCAAGGCTCAGTGCTGGGACCCCAGCTATTTACAATATATATTAATGATCTGGATGAGGGAATTGAAGGCAATATCTCCAAGTTTGCGGATGACACTAAGCTGGGGGGCAGTGTTAGCTGTGAGGAGGATGCTAGGAGACTGCAAGGTGACTTGGATAGGCTGGGTGAGTGGGCAAATGTTTGGCAGATGCAGTATAATGTGGATAAATGTGAGGTTATCCATTTTGGTGGCAAAAACAGGAAAGCAGACTATTATCTAAATGGTGGCCGACTAGGAAAAGGGGAGATGCAGCGAGACCTGGGTGTCATGGTACACCAGTCATTGAAAGTGGGCATGCAGGTGCAGCAGGCAGTGAAGAAAGCGAATGGTATGTTAGCTTTCATAGCAAAAGGATTTGAGTATAGGAGCAGGGAGGTTCTACTGCAGTTGTACAGGGTCTTGGTGAGACCACACCTGGAGTATTGCGTACAGTTTTGGTCTCCAAATCTGAGGAAGGACATTATTGCCATAGAGGGAGTGCAGAGAAGGTTCACCAGACTGATTCCTGGGATGTCAGGACTGTCTTATGAAGAAAGACTGGATAGACTTGGTTTATACTCTCTAGAATTTAGGAGATTGAGAGGGGATCTTATAGAAACTTACAAAATTCTTAAGGGGTTGGACAGGCTAGATGCAGGAAGATTGCTCCCGATGTTGGGGAAGTCCAGGACAAGGGGTCACAGCTTAAGGATAAGGGGGAAATCCTTTAAAACCGAGATGAGAAGAACTTTTTTCACACAGAGAGTGGTGAATCTCTGGAACTCCCTGCCACAGAGGGTAGTCGAGGCCAGTTCATTGGCTATATTTAAGAGGGAGTTAGATGTGGCCCTGGTGGCTAAGGGGATCAGAGGGTATGGAGAGAAGGCAGGTACGGGATACTGAGTTGGATGATCAGCCATGATCATATTGAATGGCGGTGCAGGCTCGAAGGGCCGAATGGCCTACTCCTGCACCTAATTTCTATGTTTCTATGTCTATGTTTCAAGATCATGAGGGGCATATATAAAGCGAACGTTCACAGTCTATTTCCCAGGGCTGTAGATTCAAAAACTAGAGGACATGATTTGGGAATTAAGGGACAAAAGTTTAGGGGCAACATGAGGGGGAACTTCTTTACTCAGAGACTGGTAGCTGTGTGGAATGAGCTTCCAGTGGAAGTGGTGGAGGCAGGTTCGATTTTGTCATTTAAAAATAAATTAGATAGGTATGTGGACGGGAAAGGAATGGAGGGTTATGGTCTGAGTGCAGGTAGGTGGGACTAGGTGAGACTAAGTGTTCGGCATGGACTAGAAGGGCCGAGATGGCCTGTTTCCGTGCTGTAATTGTTATATGGATATATGGTTGGAGAGCATAGGCCTAAGGTGAGACGGGAGAGATTTAATTGTGAAATCAGGGGCAATTTTTGCACTCAGAGGGTAGTCCATATCTGGAACAAGCTACCAGATGAAGCTATAGACACAGATAAAATGACAACTTTTGAAAGATATTTGGATGAGTTTAGATCAATAGGAGTCAAATGGGACTTGCCCAATACAACTTGGTCGGCATGGACAAGGTTGGCCAAAGGGCCTGAACAGCTCTATGGCTCTAATTCTTTAGATTTTAGAAATAAGATTTTACAGAATCAGAGAGGAAACAGTCCCTTTGGCCCACCAAGTCTGCGACGACCAGCAACCACCCCATACACTAACACTATCCTTACACACTAGAGACAATTCACAATTTTACCAAAGCAATTAACCTACAAAATTGTACTTTTTGGTGAGTGGGAGGGATCTGGAGCACTCAGAGAAAACCAATGCAGTCACAGGGACAAAGTATAAACTCCATACAGACAGCATCCGTAGACAGGATCAAACCTGGATCTCTGACACTAAGGAAGCAGTTCCACTGCTGCACCACCGTGCCACCTAATTCAAGGGTTTAAGAAAAACATAAAGCTTCTAGATACCCCACATAGACATATTTCACTGAGATGCTTCATCAAAAAACATAACAATCCATCTAGTTATAAAACTGGGACATCTGGTAGTGTTTCCAGTGATGACTAATGAACCACTGATTTGTTTGTACTAGTCTTCTTTAGTATTCTTTGTTTTATGTGGGGGGGAGGGGGGGGATTGGAGGAAACTTTTTCTAATCTCTTACCTTGACGGAGATGCAATTTTTTCCATATCATATCTCCATCCGCACTGCGGCCTAACATCGAGGAGTTAGTGGCATTTGCTGGAGACCGAACGAGACCTCCTGCAGACTTAACATCATGGAGCCCACGATCCTTTTGCCAGGGAACGACCATTGGACTCTACAGCATGAGCCTGTGGACTTTAACATCGTGGAGCCCGCGGTCTCTGGCCAGAGACCAACATTGGGAACTCCAAGCCGCAGGAGCTAATGACCGGCCCGACATGGGGCTTCGATCACCAGCTGTGGGAGCTTCGATCCCCCCCCCCCCGACTGCGAATGGTTCGATTGCCTCGACCGCGGGAGAATAAAGAGGAAGAAGATTGGACTGTATTGCCTTCCATCACAGTGAGGAACCTGGGGAATCCACTGTGGTGGATGTTTATGTTAACTTTTATGTAGCTTTGTGTCTTGTTGCTTTTTTTTAGCATGGCTGTATGGTAATTCGAATTTCACTATACCTTAATTGGTACATGTGACAATAAACTGCCTTGAAACATTGAAACCTTGAACACATTTTCCAAACACATCTCATCAAACGGAGTATATCCAATTAATAGAATAGAATAGAATAGAATCTTTATTTGCCACACAACCAGGGTTGGTGGTATTTGGGTTCGGTACATGATGGTACACTGCTTTAGTCACATTAACACATATAACAACACAGATCATAGTAATAAAGTGCATCCATTCCACATCACAAATCACAAATCTCACCAACAGAACATAGTGCAAAAGAACAGACAAAGACCATAGACAAGACACTATATACATCAAGAGTCCTTAGTGTTGTCTGTTATTGGAAGGAATTGAGTGTTCTTATTGCTGAGGGGAAGAAGCTATTTTTAAAACGGGTCGATTTTGTGGCAAGTGACCTGAGGCGTCTCCCTGAAGGGAGAGACTGGAAAAGGTGGTTTGCTGGATGGGAGGGGTCCGAGATGATCTTTATTGCCCGTTTTGAGGTACGTTGGAGGTAAATGGAATGGATTGAGGGGAGGGGGGAGTTGATGGTCCTGGAGGCCTTGGAGACAATGCGCTGTAATCTGTGTAGTGAGTGACTGTCAGTGTTTCCGTACCAGACTGTGATTGAGGAGGTGATGATGCTTTCGATAATGGATTGATAGAAACGGACCAGGAAGTGTTTGTGGACTCTGAACTTTTCGAGCTGTCTGAGGAAGTATAGGCATTGTTGTCCTTTCTTAATGATGTGGTCTGCGTTGATGTGCCATTTTAGATTATTGCAGATATAGGTGCCCAGAAACTTGAATGAGTTTGTAGAGGTTATGGGATGGGAGTTGACATGGACCGGGGGTTTGGCGTTTTGTTTGCGTCTGAAGTCTATGGTGATTTCCAAGGTTTTTGATGTATTAAGCTGGAGGTTGTTGTCTGCACACCATTTGACTGCGCTGTCCACTGTTTGATGGTATTGTGCTTCGTTGTTGTCTGAGATGAGGCCAATTATTGTTATAATATAATAGTACCAAAGTTCCAAAAACTTATTCCTCTGCCATTAATTGTGCCATGGATTCAACACCCACTGGCTAAAGAAATTCAAGAAATTATATTACACTCCTGCTGGTTTTCAGAAGGATTACAGAGGAAGAGGAATTTAGTGATACAGCGCAGAAAAAGCCCCTCGGCTCACCAAGTCTGTGCTGACCAGCGATCACCCCATACACTAACACACTAGGTACAATTTATAGTTTTAACGAAGTCAATTAACGTACAAACTGTGCGTCTTTGGAGTGTGGGAGGAAACCAGAGCACATGGAGTAAACCCACATGGTCACAGGGAGAACGTAAAATCTCTTAGAGACAGCACCCGTAGTCAGGATCAAACCTGGGTGTCTGGTGCTGTAATGTAGCAGCTGTACCACTGCGCCACTCTACAGCCAATTTTTACACTTGGGCCGCAGTTACTCATAATAATACAAATGTTAATAATACTAATTATAACTTTGAGTGTCCTGTTCTACTGTCAACTCCATCACCAAAACAGTCTCCCCATACTGACTGAACCTGCTATTCAGAAACAGCAAGAATCCCATCATTTTCCCCACTGTAGCCCAAATGATGTAGATACAGAGGCTTAAGGGCCAGTCCCACTTGGCCATCATTTGCGCGTCACGCAGATGGCGCGCAAAGATTTTGTGCATCCCAAAATCCTGGGGCACTGCGTGTCACTGCCTATGTCACCACGCACCATGCGCGCATCACGTGCGTGTCACAACGCGTGCGGCAAATGACGGCCAATTGGGACAGGCCCTTTACAGTTCATTCTGAGACTCAGAGAGAGGACATTCTGAAAGTTTCTTCTTATCTGACACCCAAGTACGTGTGATTAAGATAATACAAATATTATTGATATGTCTCCTGGTTTTCATAAAATCATGCAATTCCTTATTAATTACAAAGGTCTGTGTATTAGTTAAAAGTACCAGGAAGAAACCAACTCATCTGAAATGCAAGATAAATAAAAATAGATTGTTCCATGAAATAAAATAACCCGATTACAATCCAGCGCAATTGATTTTCTTATTTGCGTTATGTACGTAACGTGCCAGAATCAATTTGAAACCCATTCATTGAAATTAGGTGGGCAAGGCCAAAATGTACTGCTTGTATTGAATTAGGATTTATTAGAAAACTCTGAATTTCTCTCCCCCTCTCAGAAAGAGACCAAGACACTTGCCCACATGAGGGACTTCTTGCGTATGGCGTGCACAGCCTAAAGTTGTAGGACAACTTGTTCTATTTGATCTTATTTGATTGTGCACACCATGTTGATTGCATTTGTCGAAGCAGGGCAAACCACATGAAGGTTGCAATCTCCCACCCCACTCGAGGAATTGAGCAATAAGAAGATGTTGAGCAGGCAACGACTCTATTCCTTGTATTGCAGGAGGCTGAGGGATGATCTGATTATGGTGTACAAAATCATGAGAGGAATAGATTGGGCAGACGCACCGAGTCTCTTGCCCACAGTAGGGGAATCGAGAATTAGAGGTTTAAAGTGAGGGGTGAAAGATTTAATAGGAACCCGAGGGGTAACTTTTTGTTTTACACAAAGGGCGGTGGGTGCATGGGACCAGCTGCCAAAGATGGTAGTTGTGGCAGGTACCATCAGGTACAAAAAACATTTGCATAGGTGCATGGATAGGACAGGTTAAAGGACCTGTCCCACTTAGGCAACTTTTCAGGCGAGTGCAGGAGACTCTGCATTCGCCACATGCTCGCCACATGTTCACTGATGGTCTCCAGTGAGTTTCCTTCATGATAGCGAGGAGTTCCCGCATGATCATGAAGGGACCTAGTCGTGACTTCAGTATGGTCGCAGCAAATTTTTCAACATATTGAAAAATTTTCTGCGACCAAAAATTGGTCGCCATGGAGAAAATCGATAATCCTGCAGTCGTAGGTACAGTGGTAGTGGGGTCGCCATGTCGTTGTAGGTCGATGAGGTTGCCATAGGTAATTTTAATTAATCTCCTTTGCTGACTGGTCATTTTCATTGGCTCATTGGGGGGGAAAAATCGTAAGCACATCTTTTCAAAACCAAGAAAAAACGACCGGTAATGTTAAAGGGCCGCTAAACTTCACAGCTGTGTATCTCTGGCTTATTAAAAGTTGTTTGGCTTCTTAAAAGTGTCTCCACTCCTTCTCCCCCCCCCTCCCCCTGCTCTTCTAAAGGACTTACCGTACACTGTGCTAGCTGTCTTAACCTTCCTGTACATCGCGGTGTGTGTCTGTATCACCTTGGCTTTGCACCGTGTGAATTTCAGACAGTGTTTCCCCGCCTTTCCTGTGTGTGTGTGTGTGTGTGTGTGTGTGTGTGTGTGTGTGTGTGTGTGTGTGTGTGTGTGTGTGTTCCGCTCTGATGGTCACTGTTCCAGTTCACGGTTTTTCAGGCGAGTACCGCAAGCTTGAAAGTCGCAGGCAATCCGCTGAAAAATCGCCTAAGTGGGACAGGCCCTTTAGAGGGATATGGGCCAATTGCAGGCAGTTGGGACATGTTGATCAGTGTGGGCAAGTTGGGATGAAAGGCCTGTTTCCATGCTATATGATTCTATGACTATCCCAAAGTCGTGCAGGTTAGTAGGATAATTGACTCTTGTAAGATGCCGCTTGAGTGTAAGTTAGTGGCAGGAGACAAAGGTGAATGAGGAGAATGTGAGAGATTGTAAGAGAGCAACTGTAGATGCTGATCATCTAAAATAAGATCAGGGAAGACTCAGCATATTAGATATTCGTTATGGAGAGAGAATCAACTGGCATAGGTGTAGTTTTTGGAAGTCAAACCAGGACAGGAGCTTCACAGTGGAGAGCTCTGGAGCGTGTTGTTGAACAGAGGGATTCAAGAGTGCAGTTACATAGTGTACTGAAAATGGCATCACAGGTAGATAGAGTGGTCAAGAAGGCTATTGGTCCATTGTCCTTCATTAGTTAGGATATTTTGGTATAGAAGTTTGAACATTATGTTACAGTAGTACAAGATGTTGGTGAGGCCACATTTGGAGTACTGTGTTCAGTTTCGGTCGACCAGCTATAGGAAGGATCGCCATTAAGCTGGAACGAGTATAGAGAAGAATAACAAAGATAATGCCAGGTTTCGAGGACCTGATCTGTAGGAAAAGGTTAGGCAGGCTAGGACTTTACTCCTTGGAGTGGAAGTGACTGAGGATGGTGGGTATACTCAGAGGATAGTGGGAAAATGGAACAAGCTGCCAGAGGAGGTAGTTACAAGTGCACTCTCATAATTGTGTCTGGATTAAAGGAGGTAGTTGCAGGAAAATCGGTGGTGGACCTGTATTAATTTTGTGAAGGAAAATTAATTTGTTGGGATATAGATTATTTGAAGATTTTTTTGTAATTTACTGAACTGCCTAGGTTTGAGTCGTATAGCAACACAACCTTTTGGCACTCCTTGCCCATGTCAACCAAGTTGGCATATCTGGTTGGTCCCATTTACCTGCATTCAGCCCTCAGCCCTCTAGACACTTCCTTATCCACATATGTGTCCAAATGTTTAGTTTAGTTTATAATTGTCACATGTACCAAAATACAGTGAAAAGCTTTTATTTTTGTGCTACCCAGCTCAAGAGAAAGTGTCATGGTGGCATAGGGTGGTGTTGCTGCCTGACAGCGCCAAAGACTCCTGACTACGAATGCTGTCTGTACAGGGTTTGTATGTTCTCCCTGTGATGGTGTGGGTTTTCCCAGGTGCTCCAGTTTCCTCCCACACGCCAAAGACATACCTGTAGGTTTGTCGGTTAATTGGCTTCTGTAGATTGTAAATTGTCCTTGGTCTGTGGGATGGTGCTAGTGTACGGGGTGATCGCTGGTCGGCATGGACTTTATGGGCTGAAGGGCCAGTTTCTACGCTCTAGTAGCTTGATAACAGCTGGGAAGAAACTGTCCATGAATCTAGAGGTGTGCATTTTCACTCTTCTGGAATGACCCGGGTGAGACTAGCCCTTGATTATGCTGGTGGCCTTGCCGAGGCAGCTATGTGTAGATATATTTTAAAAGTCACATTCGTATCCACTTCTGCAGCTTCCTCTGACAGCTCATTCAAGGTACAGATTACCCTCCAAGTGAAAAATGTTGTCCTGAGGTTCCTCTTAAATCTTTCCCATCTCACCTTAAGCCAATGCCCTCTAAAAGCACTCTCTGGATTGCATTCCATTCTATCCTCTCACAAAACACTGTTTAATGTTTAATGAACCTGTGGTAGTTACAGGCATGGTCATACGCTCAGCAAACAAGGACAGATTGAAGTGGCTTCATTCAAATGCCCATGTAAATGTAGTAGAACACTTTTATTTATTCATATGATATGATACTAATACAATAGTGAAATGAAACATATAGTAAAACACGGACAGACGTCCAAGATGATAAAATGTTGTGGTACTGGAATGAATAATTATAGGCATATGGATGTCATTGGAAATACTGCCGTTCATTGCCCATCCTTAGTTACTCACAAACTGAGAGGTTTGGTGGCACATTTCATAGGCGGTTAATGGTTTAGGTTTATTAATATCACGTGCACCAAAATACAGTGAAGAGCTTTCGTTTGCATACGATCCAATTAAATCACATAATGTATCAAGCCAAACACAAGTACAACTTCTGCCACAGACAGTTGTGGAGGCCAAGTCAATGGATATTTTTAAGGCAGAGATTGACAGATTCTTGATCAGCATGGGTGTCAAGGTTTCTGGGGATAAGGCAGCAGAATGGGGTTGAGAAGGAAAGATAGATCGCTGGAGTGTGGTGGTATAATTGAATGCTGGAGTAGACTTGATGGGCTGAATGGCCAAATTCTGCTCCTAGAACTTATGAACATGAACAAAGAAGATAGAGTGAAGGGAAAAATACCAGAGTGCAGAATATAGTTATCTCACAATTGTAGGGTAACAGTTTAAGAAAAGTCAAGTCAAAAGTGTTGAGTCAAGTCACGTGCGCCAAATCGGAACAATGAAATTCTTACTTGTTGCAACTTAACAGGTTTGTAAACAGTGTTCAATAGATAACATAAAGACATTTTTAAAAGTAAAAAAAAAAGAAAGATATTTAGTAGAACAACACAAAGCCCAAACTCTCGTGTGCAAACAAGATATGAAAAGAGAAATAGAGACAATTCTCTTTATCTCCCCCTCACTGCCTAATTTCAGGATGAAGAGTTCCAACCTAAAAAATATCACCAATCTTTCTCTCCAGAGATGCTGCCTGACCCATTGAGTTACTCCAGCACTTTGTGTCTATCTTTAATTCAAATGCATTTTGTTTGCCATCTGATTGGCAGGTAAATGAAGCAACTAATTCTGCTTCCACTCATTCCTGCGGAGTGTATCCTCTGCACTGACCAGTTACTCACTAACAAATTGTTAAAAGTCAAAAGTATTACATGCTTGGAACATTTGACTAATGTGCCATTACTCAAAATGTGCATATGGTCAGGTGGCTCATTGCTGGACTCACTCAGCGGGTCAGGATGCTTCAGTTGCCTGATAATAGCTGGGAAGAAACTGTCCCTAAAATTTGGAGTTATGCGTTTTCACACTTCTGTACCACAGAGAATGGAGGAATATGGCACACGTGCCGAGAGAGGAGATTTAATTTTGTTTAGTTTGGAGATACAGTGCAGAAACAGGACATTCGGCCCACTAAGACCACACCAACCAGCAATGCCCGTACACTTGCACTATCCTCCACACTAGGGACAATTTACAATCTTTACCAAAGCCAATTAACCAACGTCTTCGGAGTGTACGTCTTCGGAGTGTGGGAGGAAACCGGAGCATTCAGAAAAAACCCACATGGTCACGGGAAGAAGGTACAAACTCAGTACAGGCATCACCCATAGTCAGGATCGAACCAGGGTCTGTGGCGCTGTAAGGCAGCATGCCACCCTGTTTAACCCAATATCATGTTGGGCATGGACATTGTGGGCCAAGGGGCCTGTTCCTGTCCTGTACTGCTCAATGCTCTAACTGCTCCATCAAATTATTTCAAGAACTGGCAACACGCCTTTCCAAGAAGGACAATTGATCCCACAGATTAGTCAAGGTCAGAATGGAAGATCTCAGGATACAGGCTGCCTACCTTGTTAGACTATATCGGGGCTCTCGCTTAACTTTTTTTCCCTGTTGCCAGCCGGGCAACCTCGGCAGCTTTTTAGGTTGCCAAATGACAGTTTAGGTGGTCATTTCAGACGGCTTGCATGATGTGTGCAATAATGTGCTCGGACGAAGTGCGTAGTTAAGTTCAAGTTCAGGTTCAAGTGAGTTTATTGTCATGTGTCCCTGTATAGGACAATGAAATTCTTGCTTTGCTTAAGCATACAGAAAATAGCAGGCATTTACTACAAAACAGATAAATGTGTCCATATACCATGATATAAATATATACACACATGAATAAATAAACTGGTAAATACAATACAATACAATACAATACAATTCAATTCAATTTATTGTCATTTGGACCCCTTGAGGTCCAAACGAAATGTCGTTTCTGCAGCCATACATTACAAACAAATAGACCCAAGACACAACATAATTTACATAAACATCCATCACATTGCTGTGATGGAAGGCCAAAAAAACTTATCTCTCCACTGCACTCCCCCCCCCCCCCCCCCCGATGTCAGAGTCAAAGTCAAAGCCCCCGGCGGGCGATGGCGATTGTCCCGCAGCCATTAAAGCCACGCCGGGTGATGCAAGGTCGCACACCGGGTCTTGGTGTTAGAGCCCCCGGCGCGCGCTCGCAATCCCGCGGCCATTCCAAGCCGCGCGGGGCAGTGCTGTAAGGCCCCGCTCCAGGAGCTCTTCAACCCCGCAACTCGGGCGGGGGAAGTCACCGCTGCGGAAGCCCCGAAAAGCGGTCTCCCTCCAGGGACCCGCGGGCTCCCGGTGTTACCGTCCGCCAAACCCGCAGTTGCAGCCACCGAATCTCCGGGGGTCGGGTCGCAGCAGCGTCCACCACAGCTCCACCCGCTCTGGACTCGGCCAGCTCCGCGACGGTGAGGTGAGTAGTCGGCACCACAGCCCCCGTTTTTCCTGTTGGAGGCCGCTCCTCGTTGCAGCCCCAACGACAACGGAGACCCGACAAAGAAAAGGTTGGGTCTCCCGTGCAGGGAGAGATTTAAAAGTTACCCCCTCCCCCCCACACCACCCCCACCCCCCCACACACATACCCCAACAAAAAATAACAAAAACTACATAAAAACATAGACATAAAATAATAAAAACGCAGACGGACTGCAGAGGCCGCTGCTGACGAGAGTCGCGCCGCCCAAAGTGCAAATAACAGAAAGTGGTTATTAATAATCAGAGTTTTGTCTGAGTCAGGTTTAATAGCCTGATGGCTGTGGGGAAGTAGCTATTCCTGAACCTGGTTGTTGCAGTCTTCAGGTTCCTGTACCTTCTACCTGAAGGTAGCAGGGAGATGAGTGTGTGGCCAGGATGGTGTGGGTCTTTGATGATACTGCCAGCCTTTTTGAGGCAGCGACTGCGATAAATCCCCTCGATGGAAGGAAGGTCAGAGCCGATGATGGACTGGGCAGTGTTTAATACTTTTTGTAGTCTTTTCCTCTCCAGGGCGCTCAAATTGCCGAACCAAGCCACGATGCAACCGGTCAGTATGCTCTCGACTGTGCACCTGTAGAAGTTAGAGAGAGTCTTCCTTGACAATCCGACTCTCCGTAATCTTCTCAGGAAGTAGAGGCGCTGATGAGCTTTTTTGATAATTGCATTAGTGTTCTCGGACCAGGAAAGATCTTCAGAGATGTGCACGCCCAGGAATTTGAAGTTCTTGACCCTTTCAACCATCGACCCGTTGATATAAATGGGGCTGTGGATCCCCCTCCTACTCCTTCCAAAGTCCACAATCAGTTCCTTGGTTTTGCTGGTGTTGAGGGCCAGGTTATTGCGCTGGCACCATATGGACAGTTGCTCGATCTCTCTTCTATATTCTGACTCATCCCCATCAGTGATACGCCCCACAATAGTGGTGTAGTCAGCGAACTTGATGATGGAGTTCGCACTGTGGTTCGCTACGCAGTCATGGGTATAGAGTGAGTACAGCAGGGGGCTGAGCACGCAGCCTTGAGGTGCTCCCGTGCTGTACCAGTCGGAATTATGGTCAATGAGGCATTTACATATTATTTCTGCTTCAAATAAAGTCGCAAACTAAACATATTCACCAATCAAGACATGATACATACCACAATGACATGCAGCAAAATTACAATACAGTATCTCATCTCTTTACACGTTGCAATGAATGCAATTTCTAATATCTCTTTCCACTTCCAAACAAAAATATGGTTATTCAGCGTATGATCAACCTCGGTGAGACCAAGCGCAAGCTTGGCGATCGCTTTGCCAACACCTCCACTCAGTTCGCAATAACCAACCTGATCTCCCGGTGGCTCAGCACTTCAACTCCCCCTCCCAATCCGAATCCGACCTTTCTGTCCTGGGCCTCCTCCATGGCCAGAGTGAAGCCCACCGCAAATTGGAGGAACAGCACCTCATATTTTGCTTGGGTAATTTACACCCGAACGGTATGACCATTGGCTTCTCCAATTTCAGGTAGTCCTTGCTTTGTCCCTCCTTCCCCTCCCATTCCCAGCTCTCCCACAGCCTACTGTCTCCACCTCTTGCTTTCTTTTCCCCCCCCCCCCACCCCTCTCGACATCAGTCTGAAGAAAGATCTCAATCCGAAACGTCGCTTATTGGGCAGTTTACACCTCAGCGGTATGAACATTGACCTCCAATTTCAGGTAGTCCCTACTTTCTCCTCCGCTTCCCAGCTCTCCCTCAGCCCACTGTCTCCGCCTCTTCCTTTCTTCTTCCCGCCCCCCCTCGCAGCATCACACCAGTCCGAAGAAGGGTCTCAACCCGAAACGTCGCCTATTTCCTTCGCTCCATAGATGCTGCCTCACCTGCTGAGTTTCTCCAGCATTTTTGTCTACCCATTCACACAAGTTCTGTTATCCCACTTTCCTCACCTTCTCCCTGCACATTAGAGGCAATTTTACAGACAAGTTAACTTACAAAGCCAATGCGTCTTTGGGATGTGGGTGGAAACCCACATGCTTGCAGGGAGAATGTGCAAATTCAACACAGACAGTGCCCGAGAACAGGATCGAACACAGATCACTGGCGTGTGAGGCAGCAAGTCCACCAGCTGTGCCACTATATTTTATTTTCCAACACACAAAAAATTATACGTTGATAACTTTAGTTACTAAAAAAAAAAGAAATTATCTATTTTCAGTCTTAAATCTCTAAGTGACGCTACGTCCCCCTTTACAGCTACTGTATGTTTTAATTCAGTTCAAGTCTATTGGGGCAGTACATTGGCCATAAAGTTGCTTCCTAAAATTGCCAGAGACCCGGAATTAATCCTGAATATGGGTGCTGTCTGTATGGAGTTTTGTTTTCTCGTTTATAACATTGTTTACAGAGTACTATGTTTACATATTCTGTTGTGCTGCTGCAAGTAAGGATTTCATTGTTCTAACTGGGACGTGAGCGAATAAAACACTCTTGACTCACGTCGCTGATGTGTGGGATAGAACTAGAGTACGAGTGATCAGTGGTCGGCGTGGACTCGGTGGGCCAAAGGGCCTGTTTCCACGCTGTATCTTTAAATTAAACTAAAAACACTAAAACCAGAGGAAATGTAAAGAAGGGTTTCTACCCGAAACATCACCCAATTTATTCTATCCAGAGATGCTGGCTGCTCCATGGAGTTCCCCCGCACAATTAAAGCATGGAATAGCACCCGACCATAGGTACCAACCAGACGCAGCTAAATTTAAGGTAGCTTTTTTTTCCCCCAAGAACCCTTTTTTGCTGAAGTCCAAGTCAAGAGTCAAGAGATTTTTATTGTCATGTGTCCCAGATAGGGCAATGAAATTCTTGCTTGCTGCAGCACAACAGAATATGTAAACATAATACAGAACAGGAGATAAAAGTTCAGTGTGTCTATATACAATAGACCATATATATACACAATAAATAAACAGATAAAATGCAATAGTCTGTTATTTTTCAGAGTTTGGAGTTTGGTGGTGGTGGGTCCACCAGCTTAAATTCCATTTCGAATATTTTTGGAGGACCAGGAAACCAAGAAGCAAGAGTTACTCCAGGGAGTTATTCCAGCTCCAGGGAGTGATTATGCGTTGTTTTTCAGCGGTCGCGATGAGCAGCGATCGGACAGCAATGGCGGCCAGAACTCCCACAATGCAAAGGGAGGGAGAAAGTCGTCGACGCCGACCAGTTGCCGTGGCAGTGCGCATGTGCAGGGTCGCACATGCGCACAACCACTGTCGATGATGTGCTGGCAATGGCTGTGCACACGTACAAGGCGGCCGGCCGTGCCGAGCGGAGACCCAAGACCAGAGTGCCGAGAGCCGAGCGGAGACCCGAGAGCCGAGCGGAGACCCAAGACCAGAGTGCCGAGAGCCGAGCGGAGACCCGAGAGCCGAGAGCATAGACCCGGACACGGATGGCAGGCGGAGGCGGAGATTGACAGAGAGAAAGAGATAAAGAGGGGGCCCGCTCAGAATTAAACGCTAGGTGTCCCAGTTGCTTGCCAAGCCGGGCAAAATGGCATGGCTTTTGGGTTGCCCAGCAGGACTGTAAGTTACCATTGGCACCCGGGCAACCGCTAATTTCGAGCCCTGTATATTACACAGTACTTAATGATGGAGTTAAATTATTGCCGCACATACAAAGGTAAATCATTGTCTGATAATTATGCACCCCACAGATTTAAAAGCACAAATAGTTCTGCTTATTTTCCAAACAACTTGACAATTACAACATTATAACCATGAAACTGATTATATATTTTACTGCAAGAATAACTGGTAATTGTTGGTGCTTTCAGCTGTCAACAATATTGAATTGTAACTTTATGATATTATCCTAGGTACACTATTCTTAGCGTTTCATTGTTCTAGGCATAAATAGGATGTGTTGAGCGATGTGCCACTTAAAGAGATTATAGGATTCTGCTGGGAAACAAACTGCTTGAGATACTCTAACTCAATAACTCTGTAGCAGACTGCCACACAGGCAAGAGTCTGCTCCTGAAAGTAATGGACTGTCATAGACTTATACAGCATGGAAACAGGCCCTTTGGCCCAACTTGTCCATGCCGGCCAAGAAAGGTCTGGCCTACTGCTGCTTCAAGGTCGGTTGAGGCAGGCAAGGAGAGGAATTATTTTGCTGTTCGACTGCAGCAACCTGGGGCTCATCTGAATCTTAGCAACTGGAGCGGGGACTAGACTTGGAAAATGGTGACTTTCGCATGCAGGATCAGTCGAATATTTCCGTACAATTACTAATGGAGGATGGAATGGCAATACTCTACTAGACTGTTTGCAAGTAAAGAATTTCACTGTGCATCTGCACTTCGCACATGTGAAAATAAAGCACCTTTAAACCATTAAGATGCCTCACCTAAGCTAGAAGGAACAGTGTATACTGTATACCCAGCTTGGTGCCAGAGCTTAGAAACTCCCTGTGCAAATGTATTTTAAATGCTTTGTAGTACCTGCCTCAAGCACCTCCTCTAGCAGCATGTTCCATATACCTACTAATTCTTCAAGCCCTTTGATGTCCATGTGGTCTCCACGTTGGAGCTCCCCCATAGTCTCCACGTCACAGCTCCCACCTGGTCTCAGCATCTAATAGTAAATTTCTGTGTGAGCAGTAGCACATACGTTTCCGACTTACGTAACATCTGACTTACACAGAGGTCTGCGGGATGTAACCCTTCCTAAGTCAGGTAGCGTATGTACATTAAAACATTTCATCTACTGTATATAATTATTTTCTCCCTTTTGGAATTTCCAAGATGCTTACATCGATTGCAAAATGAAATCATTGTCAGAAGAAAGAAAACCGGTAATTTGAACAAAGCAAGGTTGCTGTAAACAACAGCGTGATAATGACCAAATTACCCTGATTTGTAGCAATGTTGAGTGGTCACAGCGGTAGAGTTGCTACCTTAATGCGAAGGCATCGCCGGAGACCCGGGTTCAATCCTGACTACGGGTACTGTCTGTATGGAGTTTGTACATTTTGATCTTTGGTTTGGTAAATTGGCTTAGTAAATGTAAAAATTGTCCCTAGTGGTCGCTGGTCGGCGCGGACCCGGTGGGCCGAAGGGCCTGTTTCCGCGCTGGATCTCTAAACTAAAGGATAAATATTGCCCAAGGCACTTCTCTTCCTCAACTAGTCAGACTGAAGAAGGGTCTCGACCCAAAATGTCACCTTCCTCTGTACTCCAAAAATGTTGCCTGACCTATTGAGTTACTCCAGATTTTGGGTCTATCCTAGGCAAACCAGCATCTGCAGTTCATTGATTCTACAGCTTAAGGTTAATTCTATGAATTTGTTGAATAACATATAAATGGGATAAAAGAGTGCTTTTCAAAAGAAGTCCTTAAATGGCTTATACTGATCATCTTTTAAGATTTTGGGGAGTAAATGCAGCAGGCAGTTTATGCAGATCAAGATCCTAATCGATTGATATGAACATCTGACAATGGAAACAGATATGAAAAAGACACAAAGTGCTGGAGTAACTCAGTGGGTACAGCAGCATCACCGGAGGACATGGGTAGGTGACATTTCAGGACAGGACTGAAGGTCCTGACATCACCTATGCATGTTCTCCAGGGATACTGTCTGGCCCGCTGAGTTACTCCAACACTTTGTGTCATTTTTCTGTAAACCGGCATGTCCACTTCCTTGTTTCTACAATCAGACACAATGATTAAGTAAATAATCTTATTATTGACTGCAGTAGTTTCATCAAGCTGTATCACATTGTTCATTAACGCGCTCAGCCTTTGAGCATTTTACAAGCAGTCTTGTGTCCAAGTTTTTGGAAGATTCAAGAGTGTAACTGAGCGTTGCACAGGGAATCTATAGCAAGAATCCTTAGCATTGAGTTGTGTGTCTAGTTACCCAACTCAAAGCCAACAGGAGACCCATCCACATTGAGTTTAGTTATTTGTCACATATACCGAGGTACAGTGAAAAGCTTTTGTTATGTGCTGACAATAGGTGCAGGAGTAGGCCATTCGGTCCTTCGAGCCAGCACCCCCATTCAATGTAATCATGGCTGATCACCCACAATCAGTACCCCGTTCCTGTCTTCTCCCCATATCCCCTGACTCCGCTATCTTTAAGAGCCCTATCTAGCTCTCTCTTGAAAGTATCCAGAGAACCGGCCTCCACTGCCCTCTGAGGCAGAGAATTCCGCACTCACAACTCTCTGTGAGAAAAAGTGTTTCCTTATCTCCGTTCTAAATGGCTTACTCCTTATTCTTAAACAGAGGCCCCTGGTTCTGGACTCCCCCAACATCAGGAACATGTTTCCTGCCTCTCCTGACCAGTCAGTGGAAAGACTATACATGTATACAGTGTATGCACAAGCACACACTTGCGCGCGCACATACACTTACATACACATAAAACCGGGTGTTCTGATTTCCTCCCACACTCCAAAGATGTGTAGGTTTGTAGGTTAATCGGCTTTGGTAAAATTGTAAATTGTCAATACTGTGTAGAATAGTGCTAGTGTACAAGGTGATCGCTGGTCGGCACAAACTCAGTGGGCCAAAGGACCCGTTTCCGTGCTGTATCTCTAACGTGTAAAGTAAATGTGTGAGTTTAACACAGAACCAGGTATAAATACTTATCTGAAGAAAGGTCTCGATTCGAAACGTCACTTGTCCCTTTTCTTCAGAGATGCTGCCTGACCTGCTGAGTTACTCCAGCATGTTGTGTTTATCTTTGGTGTAAACTAGCAGCTGCATTTCCTTTCTACATATAAGCACTTGGACTCGGGTCAGAATTGATTTTATACTCAAGCAGTAATTTAAAGTGAGAGTTTTTTCCCCAAATACCTTTAAGATTTTGATATGGTAAATAAAAATAATTTATCCTCAGTCCCAAGTAGCCAAATGAAACAGATTTAAAGGGATGGTTAAGGGAAGATAGAGTGGGTGTGGAAAATTGGTTTTATGTAGTGAGCAATTGTGATTTGGAATGCAGTTCCTGAAAAGGTGGAAGCAGATTGAATAACAGTTTTTTAAAAAGAAATTACTTGAAAGGAAAAGATTGCAGCAGAGAAGACTATCCTGACATCTCTTTCAAAGAACAGCCACAGGGGAGGTGATGCTAACAGTTTTGTTTTTAACCTGGTGTTGCATTGCACAATTCTCTATATTCCTGCCTTTGGGTTTTATCCTGCAATTGTTAAAATAATCTTCTACACAACTGCAGATGGGTGCCCTGCATTTTAAGGGTGATTCTTCAGTAAGTGTCTACTTTTAAGATAAAATCGGAAGTGTCAGTATTACTGTTGAGCAAAGGGGACTATGGAGGCATGAGGGAGGAGCTGGCCAAAGTTGACTGGAAAGGGACTCCAGCAGGGATGAGGGTGGAACAGCAATGGCAGGTATTTCTGGGCATAATCCAGAAGATGCAGGATCATTTCATTCCAAAGAGGAAGAAAGATTCTAAGGGGAGTAAGAGGCGGCTGTGGCTGACAAGGGAAGTCAAGGACAGAATAAAAGTAAAAGAGAAGAAGTATAACATAGCAAAGATAAACAGGAAGTCAGAGGATTAGGAAACTTTTAAAGATCAACAGAAGGTAACTAAAAAGGCAATACGGGGAGAAAAGATGAAGTACGAAAGTAAGCTAGCCAAGAAAATAAAGGAGGTCAGTAAAAGCTTCTTTAGGTATGTAAAGAGGAAAAAATTAGTTAAGACAAATGTGGGTCTCTTGAAGACAGAAACAGGTAAATGTATTATGGGGAACAAGGAACATCCAGCTTGACAACATCTTTCCTATAACATGGTGTCGAAAACTGAACACAATATACTAATTGCAACACGACTCCCCCACTTCTATACTCAATACTCTGACGGACGGAGGCCAAAGTGGCAAGAGCCAGTTGCAAATGGTGAAGCCAGAGAAGGGAGGAGAAAAATAGGTGTAAGTCCAGGTGGGGAACAGGACTGGGAGTGTGTGTGTGTGTGTGTGTGTGGGGGGGGGGGGGGGGGGGGGGGGGGGGGGGGGGGGGGGGGGTTGGGGTGTTAGGGGGTTTGTGGCTACATCCTGACAACATTCTCATAAATCTACTTTGCAGCCTTTCCAGCTTGACAACATCTTTCCTATAACATGGTGCCAAAAACTGAACACAATATCCTAATCGCAACATGACTCCCCCAATTTCTATACTCAGTACTCTGACTGACGGAGCCCAAAGTGCCAAGAGCTAGTTTGTCATCTTGTCAAGTTCACAAACAAGATTAGAAGTTGTTCAGCCAGAGCTGATCACACTTCTCGGTGTCCACATTCAATGGTGTCTGTCTTGTGCTTCTTGTGCGTGGTGGTGGAAAGATTGGTGGATATAGGGCCGTGATGTGAACACTCCAATAGCTGCAAATGGTGAAGCCAGAGAAGGGAGGGGAAAAATATGTGCAAGTGCAGGTTGGGAACAGAATTAGTGGGGGGGTGTTAGGGGGGTTGTTAGAGGTTACCCAAAATAGGTTAATTCAATATTCATCGCACAAACTGACATTTTCAATGATGACGCAAGGGCCACCTGACATATATAATCCACCTATGGTAAGGGTCTGCAGAGGGCAAACAATAGCCTGCCATGTTTCTGCCCAGACAGACAATCTGAAAATGAGCACTGCTATTCCATATCATTTCATAGACAATACAACTGATAAATTTACAATGACACTGCAATACAGTACTTAAAGGATTTCTTAAATGTTGTAGAGAATGAACACATTGCGGGTGAAAAGCAATCAAACAGCTGAATTTGCAGGGCTTCAGATCAAGTGCATGCAAATGGCCAGGGTTCAAGTGGTTATTTTTGACCAACGCAGAAAAATTGGGCTAAATGCCAACCTCCAATGTTTCAAGTATCATACAATTCTACAAAAGCATCTGTCATGACCTCAGAATGTTTTATAGACAATATATTTTGCTATAGTGTAGTCACCCAGCCAGCTGCCATCAACAGCAATGTGGTACTGACAAGGAAATCTGTTTTTGCAACATTGATTGATTGAGAAATGTTAGTCAAAACACCAGTGACTTCATTTTTCTACAAAGTAGCACAGTGGGATTTTTTTAAAGAACTAACAGAGCTTAAAGAATAGGTCTTTGTTTCTCACATGCTTGATACAGCCTGGATATTCTGCAGTGGGAGCTCGCGGAGCAAGGGGCATGGGGAGAAGGTAGGAACTGGGTACTGATTGGGGTTGATCAGCCACAATCACATTGAATGGCAGTGCTGGCTCAAAGGGCTAAATGGATGCACCTATTGTCTATGTATCTATGCGTCTATGTTCAAGTTCAGGTTCAAGTGAGTTTATTGTCATGTGTCCCTGACAGGACAATGAAATTCTTGCTTTGCTTCAGCACAACAGAACTTCTGAAGAAGGGTTTCGGCCCGAAACGTTGCCTATTTCCTTCGCTCCATAGATACTGCTGCATCCGTTGAGTTTCTCCAACATTTTTGTATACCTTCGATTTTCCAGCATCTGCAGTTCCTTCTTAAACACAGAACATAGTAGGCATTGACTGTAAAGTTTAATATGGTAGATATTGGTTTGCCAGAAAAGACACAAAGTCCTGGAATAACACCACGGGTCATGCAGCATCTCTAGAGAAGATGGATAGGCGATGTTTCAGATTAGGACCCTTCAAATGTAGTTTATTTGTGGCCGATCAGCAGGTTGAATTTGCCCACTGCGGCCAGGGCTCTGGAGCCCCGGCCTGGCTGGAGCTAGATGATCCATTCCCATGCCTGAGCTCTGCGGCTGACTTGGCAGGCCGGTATCTCATCTCCCTGGCAGCATAGGCGGACTGTTCCAGTACTGTTCGACTCTCGAGGTGGTGACCTATTTTGCTTTGGAACTAAGGGTGCTAGAAAATCAGTGGTGAACCTATACATTAATCAAAACCTATATAAATGCAGTTTGCAAACGACAACCATCAAACTAAATTGCAAAGTTCACATCAGTATCGGTCCTTCAGCCCCTGCAGTGCCCACCATTGTTGGAAGCCCTAAAAAAACCTCCAATGAAACCCTCACCAAGGATACAGGAGCCTGTATCTAAACCAGGAAGAAGGGCAGGCAGCCAACCTGGATAGAATCTTCGACTGCCCGCTGCCTAGACTCGTCAATGGCCCTCATGGACAAGCCCAGGAACCAACAGATAAGGAGATCCCCCCCACCGACCACCCCCCACCTCCACTCTATATCGAATGTCCAGAAATGCAGCCACTTGAGGAGGACTGAGGAGCAGCCTCTTTACTTTAAAATGAAACAAGGTGGTGGAGTAACTCAGCAGGTCATGCGGCATGAATATGGATCAGTGATGTTTCGGGTTGGGGCCCTTCTTCCCATATATCACCCATGTTCTCAGAGATGTAATCTATACAGCATCAGCACCTGACCTTCCATCTACCTCATTGGAGACTTTTGATCCAGCTTTAATCAGACTCCAATATTATATCTTGCACTGGATGTTGTATTCTTTATCTGCACGGCTGGGTTGTATTCATGTCGTCGTCTTTTCTCTGACTGAATAGCGCGCAATCAAAAGCTTTTCACAGTACCTTGGTCACGTGGCAAAAATAAAATAAAATAAAATACACGCTCCACAGCCCACGCTGACCATTGATCATCCGTTCACGCTGGCTCAATGTTATCCCACTTTCACATCCACGCTCTACATATTAGCAGCAATTCAGAGAGTCCAATTAACCTATAAACCCTCATGTCTTTGGGATGTGGGAGGAAACCGGAGCACCCGGAAGAAACCCACGCGGTCACAGGGAGAATGTGCAATTTCCATACAGACAGCACCAGAGGTCAGGATCGAACTCGGGTATCTGGTGCTGGAAGGCAACAGCTCTACCAATTGTGCCACTGTACCTTCCTGCCCGATTCACAGAATTACTCCAGCACTTTGTGTCCTTTTTTGTAAACCAGCATCTGCAGTTCTTTATTTCTGGCCTCTATACTTGCTTCAGTATTAGGTTGATGATACAACGGAATATCAGGCAACATTGGAAGTATTGAGTGCAGTTCTGGTCGCCCCGTTACAGGATGTGTAGTCTTTGGAAAGGGTGCAGAGGAGATTTACCAGAATGACGCCTGAATTAGAAGGTTTCAGCTACAAGGTGAGGTTGTCAGACTCGGTTTGTTTTCTCTGGAACATCAGAGATTGAGAGGAGACTTGATATATTTTTTATAAAATTGTGAGATGCAGAGATAGACGCATTTTTTCCCAGGGTGGAAATGTCCAACACTAGTGGGCAACGCTACTGTATAAGGTGAGAGGGTGAAGGTTTAATAGAGATGTACAGGGCAAGTTTTGATTTCACAGAGTGTGGTGGGGCCTGGAATGCATTGCTAGGGGTGGTGATGGAGGCAGATGTGACAGCGGCGTTTAAGAGGCTTTTAGATAGGCATATGGAAATGTAGGGAATACAGATCACACACAGGACGGTCAAATCAGTTTAGCTTGGCATCGTGTTCAGTACAAACATTGTTGGCTGAAGGGCCCGTTTCTGCACTGTACTGTGTTCTAATCAAGACGTAAATGTAAAAGATCACAATCCTTAAATAAAAGGCATGATCGGAGTTGGCCTTATTAATATGCAATCCTCTGTGAAAATCAAGGCTCAATTACATGAAATAATCAGTCACTTTCATATGGTAAAATTTCTAATTAAAAGTGGCTGTGCAGTACCGCACTTTTCAAAAGATTTTTTTTAAATGTCATTTCGATGAGATAGCTCCATTATTGTAGCAGCTATCCAGGTGGAATAAACTAAACTAAATTAAATGTTTAAAGTGCTACACCTGCAGTTGAAGCAATGAAAATCCTGGCAGGATGTGTCAGAGAGCTTTCAAAGCTATAAACTCAGGCTGTGTAATTGGAACAAAGAAACGGATGTAAACAACTTTTGTTTCAAGCCTTAGATTTGTACTAACATATCTGCTTTAGCATTTTGGAAACTTTTATCTCAAAATCTGCAGGTATGGTCCAAGCTTAACATCACACACTGATTACTTAACCTTCCTGAACCATACAGCCTGCTAGGGAGTATCAACAACCTTATACGATAACTGACCTAAAACAGTATTATGTTGACTGAATCCGTAATGGGCAGCATAGATAACGTGGGCTAGTTTCCCTCTCCCGACTTTCAGTCTGATGAAGGGTCTCGTCCGGAAACATCACCTATTCCTTTTCTCCAAAGATGCTGCCCGACCCACTGAGTTACTCCAGCATTTTGTGTCTATCTTCAGCATTTGCAGTTCCTTCCCACACACGCAATCAGAATCTTTTTTTTCCCCAGGGTAGAAGTCAAAGACTAGAGGGCATAACCTTCAGGTTTAAGACAAAGAGTTTAAAGGATAAACTATATAGGAGACAATGAAGCAGGTGCTGTCACAATGTTTAAGCAGCATTTAGACAGGTACATGTGTACTATAGTTATATGGGCCAAGCGCAGGCAGGTGGGACTAGTGAATATGGGGCATGTAGGTCAGTGTGGGAAAGTTGGGCCGAAGTCGCTCTGTATGACTACAACCCTATGAGATGTCTATGGAAAGTTTTTTTTTTTTTTTTAAACAGAGTGGTGGTTGCCTGGAACGAGCTGCAGGGAGAGGTGGTGGAGGCAGAAACTAAGGTGGCATTTAAGAGATTTTTAGATGGGTACATGGATGAATATGCAGAGAATGGAAGGCTATGGACCAGGTGCAGGCAGAGGAGATTAGTTTAATGACATAATGTTCGGCATAGACATTGTGGGCCAAAGGATTAGTTCTTGTAATAAAGAGGAATGGCAGATGCTGGTTTATGCCAAAGAAATACACAAAATGCTGGAGTAACTCAGCGGGTCAGGCAGCATCGATGGCAAAAATGGATAGATGATCTTTTGAGTCGGGACCCTTCTTCAGACTTCAGACAGGAACGTTTTCCTGAATTGCACTATACTATGTACCTCTTATTCTACTCTTATTCTAAGCTACCTCTTATTCTACTAATCATACAAGAGGAGGCCATTGGTACACAAGGACTATGCCAGCTTCCAGAAGTGCAACTCCATTATTGGCATTGGCCCTTTCAAAGAACACAGAACAATACCGTACAAGAACAGGCCCTTCAGCCCACAATGTCCATGCTGAACATGATGCTAAAACCATCTCACCTACTGTGCATAATCCATACCCCTCCATTCCCTGAAAAACCATTTGCTAATCCAAAAGCCTCTTAAAAGCCAATACCATGCCTGCCTTAACCACCAACCCTGGCAATGCGTTCCAGGCACTCACCTCCCGCTGTGTGAAAAGGTTGCCCCGCACATCTCTTTACTCTTTGTCCTCTGACATCCTTAATTATCTTCCTCTCTCCCGCAAATTCCCATCACCAACCTCCACTTCTTCCTGCCATTAACCAAAAGAGTAATTTACAGCAGCTAATTAAGCTACCAGCACATCTGTGGGATGTGGGAAGAAACTGGAGCACCCGGAGAAAATCCAGGGGGTCATCAATAGAATGTTCAAGTCCTGCGGAGGCTTGGACAGAGGTTATGCTCGAAACGGGAACATTTGACGTAGCAGCACTAACCACTGCGCCAACATGTCACTGTTCGTCATTGCTTTCAGAAGCCTACACTTTACTGCCAGAGCGAAGGCACATGCAAACAGCACCTCATATTCCGCTTGCTTAGCTCACAACCCAATGGGATGAACATTGAATTCTCCAATTTTAACAACAGCCCCCTTCCCCCCCCCCCCCCTTCACTCTTTCCCATCCCCCCCTTCCCCCACTCAGGTATGTACCCATTTCCTCCACCATCCAGCCTTCCTTTCCCCCTCCTCCTACATACCTCCTTCTGGCTTTAGATTTCCCTCCACTTCTCCAACACAATTTTGCCTCCTTTTCTTCTCGAGCCTTCGACCACCCATCTGCCAATCAAAACCGAAGGGCACCGCGGTAAAGTCGCTGTCTTACAACACCAGAGACCCGGTTCAATCCTGACTACTGGTGCTGTCTGCACAGAGTTCATACATTCTTCTTGTGACCATGTAGGTTTTATCTGTGTACTCAGGTTTGCTCCCACACTCCAAAGAATAACAGGTTTGTAGGTTAATCGGCTCCTGTAAAATTGTACATTTTCTCTAGTGTGTAGGATAGCGTTAGTGTATGGAGGGATTGTTGGTCGGAGTGGACCCGGTGGCCTGAAAGGCCTGTTTCCCGCTGCATTTCTAAAATCTAATGCCTAAAACCCTCCTTACCTATATCCACCTATCACTTGTCAGACTTATCCCACCCCCACCTCTTTTCCAGCTTTCTCCCCTCCCCCTATTACAGTCAGGCTGAAGAAGGGTCCCGACCCAAATCATCATCTGTCCATTCCCTGGCACAGATGCTGCCTGACCTATTGAGTTCCTTCAGCACTTTGTTATTTTGCTCAAGTTCCTACTCAACTCCAGCTCAAGGATCTGCAGTTCCTTGCGTCTACATTCTACCCTACTATGTGCCTTTATGATAACACTTCATGATGCATAAGGCTTCAGGCATCTCATTATAAGCCTGTGAAAAGAAAGATGGAATCTATACATGTTGAGTAAAGCTTGCTTATTGTTTTGCAAAGCTCATGTGGAGCCAGATTATTCGCGATAATGGTGTTTGACATATGCAAGGTCGCTAATTATTCTATTTCAAACTATATTGCTCCAGTGCTTATCTATGCATCAAGTCACTTATTTCAAGGGAAATTAGGGATGGGGGATAAATGAGAGAACAGGCAAAACAACGTTAGATGCAGTACAGTAACAAGCTCTTTGGCCCAACTCATCCATGTCAACCAAGATGCCCCATAGAATCTACTTCTCTTTGCTTGTATTTGTACCATATCCCTCCAAAGCTTACCTACACATGTAACAGTCCAAGTGGGGGTGGCATAGTTGCACAGCGCAAGAGACCCGGACTATGGGTGCTGCCTCTACCGAGTTTGTACATTTCCCCCTGTAACCACATGGGTTTTCTCAAACCCAGATCCCCAGCAGCAAATCTGCCGCTGTGCCAATGTGCTGTCCTACTAGTGTAGATGGGGCATGTTCAGTGTGGGGAAGTTGGGCCAAAGAGTCTGTTTCCACAATGTATGACTCGATAACATCTCCCACCAATTCACAACACAATCCTTTTGCCCATGGTGCTCTTTAAACAAGTGTTGGAAAGTGGGCTTGCAGTTTGGGTCAGATTACACTTAAATTCAACAACTGCCCCCATCATTCCAATTTGGCTGCTCAGGTGGCATCATTTCTGCCAATTATAATATATATTCAACAAACTCAAAACATCATTGCATCATATTTGACTTTCCAATAACAATAATAATTTCCCTATTCTCCATATTTAAATCAGTTAGAACAATTATCATACAGAAACACTTTCAGTGCATCTTTAAGATTGTAAACACCTCACACTTAAAAACTAAAGGAAATCAGAAAAAAATCAAAAATTGCAGATGGGGGAAAATCGGAAATTAAACCAGAAAAGACACTCAAAAGGTTATGCAGCACATGTTGAAAGACAAACAGAATTAACATTCCAGATGGAAGAGACTTCATCAGAACTGAATTGTTAACTTTATTTTTCTTCCCACAATTGTACTTATTCTGTTTTTATTGATTGAATGTTTGAAAGCCACAGCATGGAAACAGGGGCCTCCAGCCCACCAAATTCAAGCCGACCTTTCACACTAATTCTCTGTAATCCCATTTTCACATCCACTCCCTGCACACCAGGGGCAATTTACAGAAGTCAATGAACCAACAAACCCGACACATCTTTGGGATATGGGAGGAAACCGGAGCACCAGGAGTAAACTCACACAGTCACAGGGAGAACTTGCAAACTCCACACAGACAGCACCGGAGGTTAGGATTGAAATCTAGTCTTTTTGAGACAGCAAATCTACTGCTGCACCACACTCACCCCTCATTTACATAAGACATTTATGAACTAGCCTCACATTACATTTTCTACAAATGGTACACTTTATTGTATCATTTTTAATTAGAATATGTAAATAGAGGAATAATTTAAATCACTAACCCTAAACAATAATTTTATGATGCAAATTCATTTCTCAAATGTTTTACATTGTTTGTTTGGTCTTTCAGCTTTTACATAAATCTAAAGAGTACACTCTAATTTTAATTTGGCACGCTGCAAAACATATTAAAGGTTAATTGAAGATTGTGTTTTCACTTTACTTGTATGCTGCCTGTGAGAATTCTTCAAGACAATCAACTGACTTTAGAGATACAGCGTGGAACACAGGCCCTTCAGCTGAACTAGTCCACACCGACCAGTGATCACCCCATGCACCAACACGATCCTACACATCAGGGACAATTTATCGTTATACCGAAGCAAATTCACCTACAAACCTGTATATCTTTGAAGTGTAGGAGGAAACAGGAGCACTTGGAGAAAGCCCACGTGATCACAGAGAGAATGCACAAACTCAATATAGACAGCGCCCGTAGTCAGGATTGAACCCAGGCCTCTGGCTCGGTGAGACAGTAACTCTACCGCTGTGTCGCCTCTGCTCGTCTGCTTGGTGATATCATGTGGGCAACATTACAGAACTCAAGGGCCTGAGCTATAGGAAGAGGTTGAGCAGGATAGGAGTTTATTCCTTGGAGCGCAGGAGGATGAGGGGTGATCTTAAAGAGGTGTATAAGATCACGAGGGGAATAGATAGGTTAAATGCAGTCTTTCACACTGAGTAACGGAATCGAGAACCATGGGACGCAGTTTTAAAGTGAGTCATAGAGTTATAGAGTTATAAAGTGTGAAAGAAGGCCCGTTGGTGCAACTTACCACAACATGTCCCAGCTACACTCCCCCACCTGCCCGCATTTGGTCCATATCCCTCCAAAACCGTCCTATCCATGTACCTGCCTTACATTTTCCTAAATGTTGGGATAATCCCTGCCTCAGCTACCTCCTCAGCTGGTTCCATATATCCACCACCCTTTGTGAGAAAAGATTACCCCTCAGAATCATATTCAATTGTTTCCCGTTCACCTTAAGCTTATGTACTCTGGACCTCAATTCACCTATGCTGGGCAAGAGACCCTGTATCTACCCGATCTCTTCCTCTCATGATTTTATACACCTCTATAAGATCACCCCTCATCCACCTGCTCTCCATGGAATAGAGACCCAGCCTACTCAAACTCTCCCTGTAGCTTACATCCTCTAGTCCTGGCAACAGAACTTCTCTGTAAATCTTCTCTGTACCCTTTCCAGCTTGACATCATCTTTCCTATAACACAATGCACGGAACAGAGCATAATACTCTAAATGTGGCCTCACCAACATCTTATACAACTGCAACGTGACAGCCCAACTTCTATGCTCAGTACTGAAGGTGGCTAATGTGCCAAAAGCCTTTTTGACCACCCGATCTATCTGCAACACCTTCAAGGATCTATGCACCTGTACTCTTAGATTCCTCTGCTCTACAACACTACCCAACGCCTTACCATTCACTGAGAGGGTCCTGATCACGTTAGACTAACCACAATGCAACACCTCACATGTCTCTGCATTAAATTCCATCAACCAATCCTCAGCCCACCTGGCCAATCGATCAAGATCCTGCTGCATTTTTTTACAACCCTCTGCAAAACCACCCACTTTTGTATAATCTGTAAACATGCTAATCTTGCCATATGTGTTCTCATCCAAATCATTGAGGGGGGAAAGATTTAATTAGAACCTGAGGGACAACTCTTTTTACCCAAGGGGTGGGAGGTGGATGGAACGAGCTGCCAGAGGAGGTAGCTGAGGCAAGTACTATCACAACATTTAAAAAAACATTTGTACAGGTTCATGGATAGGGTAGGTTTAGAGGAGTATGTGCCAAATGCAGGCAGGTGGGAATGGTGTAGATGGGGCACGTTGGTCTCCCAGCCAACTCAACCTCTCCCTTTAGCTCAGACCCTTGAGCCCTGGCAACACCCTCGTAAATCTTCTCTGCACCCTTTCCAGCTTGACAACATCTTTCCTATAACATGGTGCCCAAAACGGAACACAATATCCTAATTGCAACACGACTCCCTGAACTCCTCTACTCAATACTCTGATTGACGGAGGCCAAAGTGCCAAGAGCCAGTTCTTCTTCTTTTCGAGGCCACACACAAGATTAGAAGGTGTTCAGCCAGAGCTAAACATACTACACGGCGTCCACATATAACGGTGTCTGTCTTGCGCTTCTAGTGCGTGGTGGTGGAAAGATTGGTGGATATAGGGCCGCGATGAGAATGCTCTTTCCTTGACCCCAAGAGCCGGGGGATTAATAGGTGCAAGAGCAGGTTGGGAACAGGATTAGGGAGGGGGCTGTTGGGGTGGTTGTTAAAGGTTACCTAAAATTGGTTAATTCAATATACATACTGGTGGGCTGTAATTGAACATGTTCTCTCATCTACTGGTCTGGTAACATAAGCACTGAACACATCAATGAAATATATAGCTTGTGTGGAGGTTTCCCGCAAGAACTGACATTTTCAATAAGGACACCAGGACTACCTGACATATAGAATTAACCTAAACCAATGCTAATTGCACAAAGTAGGTGAAGATTGGTAAGGGTCTGTAGAGGGCAGACAATAGCCTGCCATGTTTCTGCCCAGTCAGCCAATCTGAAAATGAGCACTGTTATTCCATATCATTTCATAGACAATACAACTGATAAATTTACAATGACACTGCAATACAGTACTCAAAGAATTTCTTAAATTTTGTAGAAAATGAACACATTGCAGGTGAAAAGCAATCAAACAGCTGAATTTGCAGGGCTTCAGATCAAGTGCTTGCAAATGGTGCAGGGTTCAAGTGGTTATTTTTGACCAGCGCAGAAAAATTGGGCTAAATGCCAACCTCCAGTGTTTAAAGTATCATTCAATTCTACAATAGCTCTGTCGTGACCTCAGAATGTTTATAGATAATATATTTTGCTAGAGTGTAGTCACCCAGCCAGCTGCCATCAGCAGCAATGTGGTACTGACAAGGAAATCTGTTTTTGCAACATTGATTGACTGAGAAATGTTAGTCAAGACATCAGTGACTTCATTTTTCTCCAAAGTAGCGCAGTGGGATTTTTTTTTAAGAACTACCAGAGCTTAAATAATAGGTCTGTTTCTCTCATGCTTGATACAGCTCGGATACATTCTGCAGTGGGAGCGGATGCCTTGACTTTGACTCCAATGCAAAGACCAAAGCAACCATTGTAAACGCAGTGAGGGACCAGGGATTCCCATCATCAGCTCTTGTTAACAGTCAAGTCAAGAGTGTTTTATTAGTTTAGTTTGAGGAACAGTGAAAAGCTTTTTTTTTTTGCATTCTATCCAGTCAGCGGAAGACAATACATGATTATAATTGAGTCATTTACAATACAGATAATGTTGCTGTAAGAATAGAGATTTAAGAGTGTGGATCAGTTGTGATATGTGATAGATACAGAGATACATAGACAATAGGTGCAGGAGTTGGCCATTCGGACCTTTGAGCCAGCACTGCCATTAAATGTGATCATCCACAATAAGTACCCAGTTCCAGCCTTCTCCCATACCCCTTGATTCCGCTAGCCCTAAGAGCTCTATCTAACTTTCTTTTGAATGCATCCAGTTAATCGGCCTCCACTGCCTTCTGAGGCAAAGAATTCCACAAATTCACAACACTGTGAAAAGGTTTTTCCTCATCTCAGTTCTAAATGGTTTACCCCTTATTCTCAAACTGTGGTCCCTGGTTCTGGACTCCCCCAACATCGGGAACACGTTTCTTGAATCTAACGTGTCCAATTCCTTAATAATTTTATATGTTTCTATAAGATACCCTCTCATCCTTCTAAATTCCAGTGAATACAAGCCCAGTCGCTCCATTCTTTCATCATTTGACAGTCCCGCCATCCCGGGAATTAACCTCGTGAACCCACACTGCACTCCTGCAATAGAAAGAATGTCTTTCCTCAAAACTGCACACATTACTCCAGGTGTGGTCTCACCAGGGCCTTGTACAAATGCAGAAGGACCGCTTTGGTCCTATACGCAACTCCTCGCATTATGAAGGCCAACATGCCATTAGCTTTCTTCACTGCCTGTCGTACCTGTATGCCTACTTTC
The DNA here is from genome assembly GCF_010909765.2 of Amblyraja radiata. Taxonomy (NCBI): domain Eukaryota; kingdom Metazoa; phylum Chordata; class Chondrichthyes; order Rajiformes; family Rajidae; genus Amblyraja; species Amblyraja radiata. Next base: position 58,347,494 of record NC_045956.1, on the reverse strand, counting down.
AGTGACTGATGCACTAGGACACCCAGGTCTCGTTGTACTTCCCCTTTTCCTAACCTTACACCATTCAGATAATAATCTGCCTTCCCTTTCTTGCCTCTAAAGTGGATAACTTCATATTTATCCACATTATACTGCATCTGCCATGCATCTGCCCACTCACATAACTTGGATCACTCTGCATCCTCATGACATCCTCTTCACAGTTCACATTGCCACCCAGCTTTGTGTCATCTACAAATTTGCTAATGTTACTTTTAATTCCTTCATCTAAATCATTAATGTATATTGTAAATAGCTGCGGTCCCAGCAGTGAGCCTTGTGGCACCCCACTAGTCACTGCCTGCCATTCTGAAAAGGACCTGTTAATCCCGACTCTTTGTTTCCTGTATGCCAACCAAATTTCTAGCCAAGTCAATACCCAACCCCCAATACCATGTGCTCTAATTTTGCCCACTAATCTCCTGTGGTGGTCCTTATCAAAGACTTTCTGAAAGTCTGGGTACACCACATCCACGGGCTCTCCCTTGATTATAGACCGCTTTTGTAGCTAACATGCAAATATTCGCCTGGGTTGGAATCTTGGAAGCACAGTTCTTTGTTTCTAGAATTAGCTAAATCATGGATTAAAATGTTTGTTTTAAATCAGCTTTGTCATTTAATTTAACAATTGGTATAAAATCAGTCTTCATTTAGTGTTCACTGCATTAAAATTAACTAATTTTTTGCATTGTTTTCTTTGGACCATCAAAAATTGAGAGGAGACCTGATTTGTTTTAAAGTTTGGGGGTCAGAACCATTTCCCCCAGGGTGGAAATGTCAAAGACTGGAGGGTTTAGCATAAAGACAACACATGATTACTATCAATCCATTTACACAAGGATTTTATTATAATACTTGACCAAGTAGGACCCGTTGGGTCCTTGTCACACGGGAGTCCTGATACCCCAACACAACCCTTTCCCCCAACACGATATTCGACCACAAACCCATTGCCCCCACGGGCGGCCTGGTCCTCCAACGCAACCCGTTCCCCAACACAATATTCCACCACTCACCCATAGCCCCCAACTGCGCAGGGGCTGCTCATTTCCCCTTATTCTCCCTCCCTCATTTGAAACTTTAAAAAAATGCAATTAGACTTGCTTGGCCTGGCAGGACTCAGCGTCCTGGGATAGCAACATTGTAGCGAGCATGGGCTACAATCCCATTGTGACGTAATCGCTGTAAGTGCCAGTGCAGAAGGAAGAAATTTCTCTCAAATTGGGGTTGTGTAAATTTAAAAATACGAATAATTTTTATAATGTAACAACAATCTGAACAAAACTTGATACACGACACCACTGGACAATTGTGAGTAAGGTGGTGCAAAAATTGTAGCACTATCATGTACTGTTTTGGTGTAGTTCCGGGATCACAGCAGACAGGCATGCAGAAAGACACACACACACACACAAACGCATAGAAACAAACAAGAAGAGTGCTTTAGTGATATATACTAGACCAAGTGGGACCTGTTGGGCCCCATTCCCCCAAAACAATAATCCACCACTCAACCGTTCCCCCATGCAACCCGTTTCCACCACTCACCCATTCCCCCAATGTAACCCATTCCCCCAACGCAATATTCCACCACTCATCCATAGCCCCGATGGGAGGCCTGGTCCCCCAAAGCAACCCGTTTCCCAATGTAAGATTCCATCACTCCATGCCTCCCCCCAGCACTGGACTTGCCCTACCTCCCCGAACACTTCCAATTCCAATTCCACTTCCCCTGGCCCCTCCCCCTCTTGTTCAATCATTTGCTGCCAGGACCATGACAAAGTGTTCTATGATGGCAACATTGTTGCAAATGTCGGGTGGAGGACTGAGATCCAATTGTGATGTCATAGCTACAACTGCCAGCACTGAAGTGATTATCAAAGCGGATTTAGTAAACTTACAAATGTGATAACTTGTGAAATATAACAATCTGAACGAAACTTGATACAAACAACCACAGGCTAATGCCGAGTAAGGTGGTGCAAACATTTTTGTGCTATTTTGTACCGTTTGGCGTAGTTCCCCGAGATCGCATGCATGCAGACAGACGTCCAAACAAGACGAGAGTGTTAGTAATATACTAGCCCAAGTGGGCCCCTGTTCTCCCAACGCGATAGTCCACCACTCACCCGGGGAGGGCATTGGAGGAAAGTTCTCAACCCCTTTTTTATAACATGTTGCAGGCGGCGTCTGCACTCCCCGGAGCCAATGGCGCGCGCGCACACACACACACACACACACACACACACACACACACACACACACACACACACACACACACACACACACACACACACACACACACACACACACACACACACACACACACACACACACACACACACACACACACACACACCCACACACACACCCCCACACACACACCCCCACACACACACCCCCACAATTAAATCACCCACCCCTCCACAAGGAAAGTTCTGGATATGAAACTTCGCCCCTATTCCACCCTCTACAATGAAAACCCCCCTTGGGGGATGGGCATCGGCGCTGACCTCCCCCCTCCCATCCCCCCCCCCCCCCCCACAAGGAAATCCTTCCCACATGGGGGGGGAGGTGGGAGCGGTCGTCTGAGGAAATTTCTGGAATCTTTTCTTTGTAAAGCGCCAATCAATCCTTCCCACGTGAAAACCCCCACCCCCAATAGAGACCTAAATGTACTTTTTATCTTTGAATAAAGTCAATGTCTATGAAAACCACAATTTTTGGGGGCTTTGTTTAAAAATGCAACTTAATCACCCACAAGGAAAATTCTTGTTGGGTGGAGGACTGTGAGATCCCATTGTGATGTTATAGCTTCAACTGCCAGCATGTGCGCTGGAAGACTGTTCACGGGCAAGTCCCATTGCGATGTCATATCTCTAACTGCCACATTGCTGAATCTTTCCCAGAAGGAAAGTTCTGGAAATGAAATCTCTCCCCTATTCCCCCCCTCCCACACACACAGAATGAAACCCCCCCACGTGGACGTCTCCCCCCCCCCCCCCACAAGGAAAATTCTGGAACTTGTTTTAATAAAGGAAAGCTCTCCCCAAGAATCTGATTAAAACAGACTTTAAAAAAATATCCCTCCCTCCTTACCCCCCTTGAGGTGGAAGCTGCTGATCCCATTGTGATGTCATTGTGGGCTGCCCCCCCCAAACACAAAGCCCTCCCCCCCCCTCCACACACACACACACACACACACACTAACCCCTTATCTGTCTCTCTGTATCTCTATATCTGTCTCTGTCACTTCTCCCTCCCTCTCCTTTTGCCTACCCTCAGTCACTATCGGGTGGCAGCTGAGATCCCATCGTGACGTCATTGTCAGTGGACGGAATGATCATGGCACCATATGTAAATGCGATCACATTGTGATTGGAGGACAGTGGGATGCCATTGTGAAGTCATAGCTCCAACTGCCACAAAACTCTCACAGCACAGTCAATGTTATTCTTCTCAAAGTAGGCCTTTTTAAACTTGTAAATATCAATAACGTGAAATATAACATCAAATCTGAAGGAAAGTTTATAGGAACGAACACAGGACAAAGGTGAGTAAGGTGGTGCAAATATGTTTGCGCTATTGTGTACCGTTTTGGCGTCGTTCCTTGAGATCGCACGCACACAGACAGACGTTCAAAACAAGATGAGAGTTTTAGTAGACTGTGGGACCCATTGGGTCCCATGTTCACACGGGAGGGTTGGTCCCCCAATGCAATATTCCACCTCTCCAACAATTCCAATATTGGTTGCCAGTGGGGGGGGGGGGGGGGATTTCTGGAGCGCTAGTATGGGTGTTGTGGGCTGAAGGGACTGGTTTCCAGAGGACTAATATGGACATTGTGGGCCGAATGGATTCTTGGGCTGGTAGCTCAGTCACTCAGGCCTGGTGGGCTGGTAGCTCAGTCATTCAGGCATGGTAGGCTTGCAGCTCAGTCAATCAGGCCTGGTGGGCTGGCAGTTCAGTCACTCAGGGCTGGTGGGCCGGCAGTTCACTCATGACTATTCCTTGAAATACCATTTCAAGCAGAGTGCAGGCCACGAAATTCAGATGCAATTTCATACCATTTCAAGCAGAGTGCAGGCCAACAAATTCAAATGCAATTTCATACCATTACAAACAGAGTGCAGGCCAACAAATTCAAATGCAATTTCATACCATTTGGGCTTCATACTTCTGGCCCCCCGGAAGGAGCGTTACCTTAATCATGGTGATTAACAGACGTGAGGACCAATCAGCTGATAAGATTATTTAAACATTCATAACTTTATTTTTCATCAATTGGAAAAATTCTCGGGGCTGCCTCAGCGGAGGAGGACTGTGAGTAAGATGGTCAAAAATCATAGCGATATATGGAAGCGTTTTTTCTAAAAAATCAATATACGGCGCAGACAGGAAGTGGTCAAGATGAGATTTTTATTTATATAGATATACTAGACCAAGTGGGACCCATTGGGCCCCGTTCCCCCCAAACGCAAAAATCCACCACTCACCCGTTTCCCCAACGCAACCCGTTTCCACCATTCCCCCCAATGCAATATTCCACCACTCACCCATAGCCCCGACAGTGGGCCTGGTCCCCCAACGCAACCCATTCCCCAACGTAGGATTCCACCACTCACCTGGCTCCCCCAGCACTGGACTTAAAAAAAATATTCCAATTGCACCTCCGCTGCCAATTCCTATTCTGCTTCCCCTGGCCCCTCTTCCTCCTGTTTAATCACTTGCTGCCAGGAGCACGACTAAGTGTTCTATGATGGCAACATTATTGCAAATGTCGGGTGGAGGACTATGAGATCCCATTGTGATAACTTGTGAAATATAACATCAATCTGAATGAAACTTGATACAAACAACCACATGTCAATGGTGAGTAAGGTGGTGCAAAACTCTTCATGCTATTTAGCACCATTTTGGCGTAGTTCCTTGAGATCGCACGCACGCACGCAGACAGACAGACATTTCCGAAGATCTTTCCTGGTCCCATCAAGCAAGTGGGTGAGGCTGCATCTATGGAGCGAAGGAATAGGCGACGTTTCGGGTCAAGACCCTTCTTCAGACTGATGTGGGGTGGGGGCGGGAAAAAGAAAGGAAGAGGCGGAGACAGTAGGCTGTGGGAGAGCTTTCCTGTGCCTCCTCCAAGGCCATAGTGAGTCCTTTCTGTCCTGGGCCTCCTCCATGGCCAGAGTGAGTCCAACTGCAAATTGGAGGAGCAGCACCTCATATTTTGCTTGGGTAGTTTACACCCAAAACTAGCTTCCCAGCTCTCCCACAGCCTCCTGTCTCTGCCTCTACCTTTCTTTCCCCCCCACCCCCACCAACATCAGTCTGAAGAAGGGTCTTGAGCCTATTCCCTCGCTCCATAGATGCTGCCTCACCCGCTGAGTTTCTCCAGCATTTTTGTCTACCTTTTAATACATGTAGTTAATTCTAGAAACAAAGAACTGTGCTTCCAAGATTCCAACCCAGGCGACTATTTGCATGTTAGCTACAGAAGTGGATCTATGATCACGTTACAATTGCTCCACATTCTAAAATCTCTATTCCCGCAGCAACTTTATCTTCCCACTATAAATGGCTTGATTGTAATAATGTATTATTATCTTTCCACTCACTGGATAGCATGCAAAAATGAGCTTTACACTGTACCTCGATGCACGTGACAATAAACTAAACTAATAATAATAATAATAATATTAATAATCTTTATTGTCATTGTACAAGACAACGACATTTTGTTGGAGCAGTCCTCCAGCTGCACAGGAATATGAGTATAAAAATACGTTTAAAAAAGAACTATTAAAAAATTAGACTATAAACATATAGGAGTATGGGCGGGTGTGTGAGAGAGAGGGGGGGAATCAGTGTGGGAGGGGGATAGAGTTCAGTAGTGTCACAGCTCTATGGTAGAAGCTGTTTTTTAGTCTTGTCGTGCGGGCGCTCAGTGTCCTGTATCGTCTTCCTGAGGGCAGGGGGAGTGAAGAGACAGTGTCCAGGGTGTGTGCTGTCTCTAATGATGCCCTTGACCCTCCGGACGCAGCAGGTCCGGTAGATGTCCTCCAGCCTGGGGAGCTGGGTGCCAGTGAAACTCTCAGCAGTCTTAATGACGCGTTGGAGAGCTTTCCTGTTCTCTGCGGTGCAGCCAGAGTACCATACTGTGATGCAGTATGTGAGAACTGACTCGATGGCTGACCTGTAGAAGCTCACCAGCAGCTGTTGTGGGAGACGTGCCCTCTTCAAGCACCTCAGGAAGTGAAGCCTTTGAAGTCCTTTCTTGATCGTCGCCGTGATGTTGACGGTCCAGGTCAGGTCGTGGCTGATGTTGACCCCGAGGTACCTGATGTTCTGCACAGCCTCCACTGTCTCACCGTTAATGGTGATGGGCTGATGGACGAAGGTCTTCGGTCTCCTCCTGAAGTCCAGGATCATCTCCTTTGTTTTTGCTGCGTTGAGGATCAGGTTGTTCTCACGGCTCCAGCTCACCAGGTTCTCTACCTCTGTCCTGTAGGCGGCCTCGTTGTTACTCGTGATCCTGCCTACCACGATGGTGTCATCTGCAAACTTTAATATGGTGTTGGCCTCGTGGGTGGGTTTGCAGTCGAGAGTGTAGAGGGAGAAGAGGAAGGGGCTCAACACACAGCCCTGTGGTGCACCGATGTTCAGGGTGATGCTGGAGGAGACCTGCCTCCCCATGCGCACAGTCTGTGGTCGGCCGGTGAGAAAGTCCAGGACCCAGCTGCTCAGGTGTGTGTTGAGGCCCAGGTGGTCCAGCTTGGTGACTAGTTTATGGGGGGGGGGGATGGTGTTAAAGGCGGAGCTATAATCTATGAATAGCATCCGCACATAACTGTCCCGCTGGTCAAGGTGTGTCAGGGTGGAGTGGAGGGCCAGTGACATTGCGTCCTCCGTCGACCTGTTTGCCCTATAGGCAAATTGGTGGTGGTCTAAGGAGGGGGGGGGGGATGCTGTTCTTCAAGTGTCCCAGTACCAGACGTTCGAAGCACTTCATTACCACCGGTGTCAGCGCCACTGGCCGATAGTCGTTGAGGGACTTGTTGGCTGATTGTTTTGGCACAGGGATGATTGTGGCTGTCTTGAGGCATGTGGGGACGGAAGCCTGCAGCAGGGAGGTGTTAAACAGGTCCGTGAGCACCGCAGTCAGCTCCCCTGCGCAGTGCTTCAGAACCCGCCCTGGTACTCCGTCAGGTCCGGTGGCCTTGTTGGGGTTGATGTGCTGCAGGGTCCATCTCACGTCGTGGGGGCTCAGAGTCAGCACCGGTGGTGAGGGTCCCTGCTGTGCCCGTATGTTGTCACTGCTGTCGGCGCAATCAAACCTGGCAAAAAAGCAGTTCAGGTCGTCAGGGAGGGATGAGCTTTGTGCGTGTGTGGAGCTGTTGTAGCCGGTGATGGTTCTGATGCCCTGCCACACGCGTCGAGAGTCTGAGCTGTTAAAATGCTCCTCGATACGCTTCGTGTAGCGGTGCTTTGCTTCCCTGATGCCCTTCCTCAGACTGGACCTTGCTGTTCTGTAGGCCTCTGCATCACCTGAGTGGAAAGCTGCATCCCGGGCCTTCAGCAGACCAGTTACAGCGCCATTCATCCATGGCTTATGGTTGGGGAGTGTCAGTATTGTCCTCTGTGTGGTGACACTGTTCATACAGAAGGTGATGTAATCCAATACTGATGAGGTGTAGGTGTTGAGGTCTGTGTGGTTGTTGTGAGTGGCAGCCTGTTTAAAGATGTCCCAATCAGTGTACTCAAAGCAGTTCTGTAGCCTGTCCATGGCTCCTTCTGGCCAGACCATGATGGTGCGAACTGTTGGCTTTGTCCTTGCAATGAGGGGTCTGTATGCAGGTGTTAAGTACAGACTGATGTGATCGGTTCGGCCAAGATGGGGGCAGGGGGACGCTTTGTAGCCCTTGGCAATGTTGCAGTAGACCTGGTCCAAGATATTGTTTCCTCTGGTCGGAAAATCAATAAACTGGTGAAATGTTGGCATTACAGTCTTCAGCTTAGCGTGATTGAAGTCTCCTGCTATTAAAAACACGCCGTCTGGGTGGTTGTTTTTCAGCTGGTGGATAGCATCATGCAGACTAGCCAGTGCTAGCTTAGCGTTAGCTTGCGGTGGTATGTAAACAGCAGTGAGGAACACCACTGTAAACTCCCTTGGCAGATACAACGGTCTGCATTTCACTGTAATAAACTCCAAGTCCGGGGAGCAAAAAGTCTCAACAATGTCAGTGGTGGTGCACCATGAGTTACACACATATATGCACACACCACCGCCTTTATCCTTACTGGAGTCAGCTGTTTGGTCTGCTCGATAAACAGTCCAGCCTGCTAGCTCAATAGCAGCGTCAGGGATATTCGGATTCAGCCAGGTTTCGGTGAAGAAGAAAGCACAGCTACTTATCCTGTTTGAGTGAAGCCTCAGTCTGAGTTCGTCGATCTTGTTGACAATGGACTGGGCGTTCGCTATAAACAGGCTGGGCAAAGCTGGTCGGTCCGGTGAGCTCCTCAGCCTAGCGTGGATGCCGGCCCGCTTGCCCCGCTTGCCCCGCTTTGCTTCCTCTCCCATCTCCGTCTCCGTCTGCCCCGTTTGCTGCTTCGGCTCATTATCCAGGCAGGCACCGCTGTGGGGAGCAGCTCCTCCGATATGGCAGATGGAGGGGGTGGAATGTAGTTTGTACTCCGAATATTCAAGATGTGCAGTCGGTTATAAGTTATGTTCGTTCCCATTTGAAGGGAAAGGCTCACAGTGCAGAAAGTAAACATTAAAAAAAACACGAAAAACACTAAAAACTGGCAACTAGAGGGAGAGCTCTGAGCCGCTGCGACTGTGCGCGCTGCCATTTCATAGCTGAACACTGAATTGCAGATGCTGGTAAATATACTAATCTCTGGCAGATGCTGGAAAAAGTGAAGATAGACAAAAATGCTGGAGAAACTCAGCAGTTGAGTCAGCATCTATGGAGCGAAGGAATAGATGAGGGGTCTCAACCCGAAACCTCACCAATTTCCTTTGCTCCATAGATGCTGCCTCACCCGTTGAGTTTCTCCAGCATTTTTGTCTATCTTCAATTTTTCCAGCATCTGCAGTTATTTCTTAAACAAATCTCTGGTCTAAACTCAGCCAATGATGCAACTGTAAGTAAATCATATTTTGGGTGATGTTTGCATCACTGTATAGTTCATAAACCTGTGGGATCTGACATGTCTGTACGAATCGCAGCATGGAATGAATATAAATCACAATGCAGATTTATTGCAAACATTTTACTCTATATTCAATGATACCTATGTACAGTGAAGTGCTTTGTATTGCATGCAACCCGATATTGCAGACGTCACCTAGGCTGTACACAAACGTCGCCACGTTTCTGGTACTGACAAAATAACAAAGGTTCACTGGACAGTTCCATCTTCTGTGTGCCGCTGCCTCATCGATGTCCCCCCTTCGATCCCACTGGGTCCCTCCTTAGTTCTCAGTACATCCCCTGCCGGGTTCCCCTTTGATGGCCTGGTCCAAACACCTAGCATCCTACAAACAACATCTTGTGAATTTTGTGTTTATTTAGCACTCAAATCTTTCTGGCACTAAAAATGCACAAACTCCTACCATTTCTTTCCCCAAAAGATTTTTTTCTTTCCATGATATACTTAAGGGGCTGTCCCACTGCGGCGACCTAATCCGCGAGTTCTGGCGAGTTTGCACTCGACTCATACTCGCAGCATGGTCGACACGAGGTCCTAGGTGGTCTTTGTAACTCTCCTGCTCGAGAGTGGTCCCCGCGTACTCGAGGCCTCAGCTAGGTCGCGGCGTATTTTTCAACATGTTGAAAAATGCCCGCGAGTAAAAAAAGGTCGCCATGGAACAAATAATAAATCGATACTTTTTTTACTTGTAGGTTTAGTCGAAGTAGGTCGGTATGTTCTTCGTAGGAAATCGAGGGTAGCCAAAGGTAATCAAAGGTAGTCATAGATAGTTTTCAACATAGTTGAAGGGAGGTCGAAGGAGGTCGTCTTCACTCTCCACTATTCGGAGTCCAATTTTCCCGTAGCTAGTCGAAGCTAGTCTTCCACATAGTCGAAGGAGGTCCTCAACATGACATTTTTTCAAACTCTCCTAAACTCGAGAATTAGATCGCCGCAGTGGGACAGCCCCTTTAACTTTTCAAAGCTGCAGAAGCAAGACTACATCTTCTAGATTTTTTAAAAAGGACACAAACTGCTGGAGTAACTCATTGGGGCACCGTGGAGAACATGGAGAGATGACGATTTGGATCGAGATTTATACTCCTGTCAGTAGGAAACACGGGCAAGTGGGACGTGTAGATGGGGCATGTTGGTCAGTGTGGGCAAGTTGGGCTGAAGGGCCTGTTTCTGTGCTGTATAACTATGACTTTAAGCTGCCAAAATCCATTTTATCCACTTACTTTGCCACTTTCAAAAGCTATGGGCTTGGACCTCAAGGTCCCTCTATCCCTTGGCACAACAGTGCCACGGTGGAGCTGCTGCCTTACAGCACCAGAGATCTGGGTTCGCTCCTGACTACAGGCGCTGTCTGTACAGAGTTTGTACATTCGCCGGGTGCTCTGGTTTATTCCCACACTACAGAGACGCACAGGTGTGCAGACTAATTGGCGGGGTAAAATTGTAAATTGTCCCTAGTATGCAAGATTGTTTTAATGTGTAGGGATGGCTGGTCGGCACGGGCTCGGTGGGCCAAAGGGCCTGTTTCCATTCGGAATCTTCAAACTAAACGTCAATTTTGTAATGTCCTTGCTATTAACTATTTACTCTCCTCACATTCCACGCTTTTCAAAATTTTAATTGCACACTAGAATGTGTTTAAGGATAAAGGGGAAATCGTTTAGCACTGAGATGAGAAAAAAAAATTTACACAGAGAGTGGTGAATCTCTGGAATTCTCTGCCACAGAATGTAGTTGAGCCAGTTCATTTGCTTCAGACTGATGGGGGGTGGGGGGGGGGGGGAGAAAGAAGGAAAAGGGGAGGAGGAGGAGGAGCCCGAGGGCGGGCGGATGGGAGGGTGGGAGGAGACAGCTAGAGGGTTAAGGAAGGGGAGGAGACGGCAAGGGCTAGCAAAATTGGGAGAATTCAATGCTAATGCCATACGGACGCAAGGTTCCCAGACGGAATATGAGGTGCTGTTCCTCCAATTTCCGCTGTTGCTGGCACAGCGGAAATTGGAGGAACAGCAGCTCATATTCCGTCTGGGGACCTTGCGTCCGTATGGCATTGAGCAACAGCGGAAATTGGAGGAACAGCACCTCATATTCCGTCTGGGGACCTTGCGTCCGTATGGCATTAACATTGAATTCTCCCAATTTTGCTAGACCTTGCTGTCTCCTCTCCTTCCTTAACCCTCTAGCTGTCTCCTCCCACCCTCCCATCCCCCCCCCCTCGGGCTCCTCCTCCTCCTCCCCTTTTCCTTCTTTCTCCCCCCCCCCCCACCCCCCATCAGTCTGAAGAAGGGTTTTGGCCCGAAACGTCGCCTATTTCCTTCGCTCCATAGATGCTGCTGCACCCGCTGAGTTTCCCCAGCAATTTTGTGTACCTTCGATATTCCAGCATCTGCAGTTCCCTTTTGAACACTATATAATACCATCAGGGTGCTTGAAACCCTTTTCAGTCAATCAATTTGAGCAGTAATAGAAATCCTGCTGATGTTAATCATGGAGAATTTAGCACTACTGACTGGGAATGAACTTCTGAGAAATTAAGGCTCAACTTTAAGAATAGAAATCACAGTTCAAGCCCATCAATTTCACTCAATTCAACAATCAGCTGAGAAGACGGATTTTTCTACAACTATTAAATAGGCATCTCCATCAGTTCCACCGCTTTTCACTGAGCATAATAAATATGCACCCAGCAAGATGAAAAATACCTTGGCTCTGTGTTAAGAGTCTGTGGCGATGCAGTGGTGTGCGTTTCTGACAAGTTTTCTTCTTCAATACCGACTACTATTCGGCATGTTCAATGGGATCCTTGGCAACCAGCAGCTGGCAGAGGCAGAGGCCCACAGTACGGAAACAGGCCCTTCAGCTCAACTTGCCCATGCCGACAAAGATGCCCCGTCAACTAGTCCCATTTACCCACATTTGACCCTCTAAACCTTTCCTATCCTTGTACTTGTCAAAATGAAATGATATAGCACCATCAACTATCTTCCCTGGCAGCTCATTCCATATACTCACCCCACTCTAGGATAAAGCTTCCATTCAGATTCATGTTATCCTTGCCCCACTCATGTTATCCTTGCCCCACTCACCTTGTGTCCATGTCCTCAGGTTCTTGTGCATTCACCCCATCCCACTCATGATTTTGTACACCGCTATGCGATCACCCCAGGTAATAAAGTCCAAGCCTGCCCAACCTCCTCCTATTGCGCAGGTCCGCAAGTACTGGCAACATCTCGTCATTGTTTTCCGCCCTTATTCCAGCTTGACAACATATTTCCTATATGGTGACCAAAACTGAACACAATACTCTAAATCAATTATTTTGAAGTACCATCACAGTTTGCCTGGTAAATGCAGATTACCACCATAATCATGCACAGTCTGCAATAGTGACCGACTGAACCTTGCAAGTAGATAGAGAGTGATGGAGTAACTCAACGGGACAGGCAGCATCTCTGGAGTAAATGAATAGATGCTGTTTCAGGTCGGAACCCTTCTTCAGATTGATTGTATGGGGATGGGGGGGGGGGGGGGGGGGGGGGGGAGCAGGAAGAGGAGAGGCAAGACAAAGTGTGGCAGCTGCTTAGCTTGCAATGCTTAGTATACTGAGACAACAGAGGGATTTTGAGATTTTTATTTTGTGTAGAGGCATATTTTCCTTTAAACCCCATCTAAACAGCGAGACTGGGCCATGCTTAAACAGCAGCTCACATTGAGATTTCCTTTAGCCAGAGAGAACTATCCACAGTCCATCTTGCCTCAGTTTCTGAGCTTGTGTAGTCTGATACCACACACACTGGCCATATATAGCATGCTGCTCGGCGTGGGCAAGTTGGGCCGAAGTTATGATTCTAGGACTAGCTTCCCCATTGAGCCCAAGGGCAGAGAACGAAGGAGAGCAAGAACATACAAATGGGACTAGCTTAGATGGGACATCTTGGTCAGTGTGGGCAGAAGGGCTTGTTTCTGTTCTGTATGACTCTATGCTCTTCACATCTGGCTCCTTCACTTTAAATCAAGACGATAGGGGAATAGAAAATCAATGACCATATGAAAAATAGGTAAATGTGGTTTACTTTTTTTTGTTGGTTTATTATCATATATTATCACATATACCAAGAAACAGAAAATGTATGTTCATGTGCTACCCAGTCAAATAATACTACATACAATCAAGCCACACACGTACAACAAATAATGCATAATTGAAGAGTACAGAAAGTTAGAGTTCGCATTACAGTTAGAGAAAGCATAGGTTTAAAAAAGTGCAGAGGCCCCAATGAGGTTGGTTGGGATATTTTGGTTTTCTTAATTTAGAAGACATTTGGACAGGTGAATAAAGAGTTTCTTACCAGCTATTACAAACAGTCCTTTCATCAGCTATAGTGCGGTGCTGACCTCCAATCTACCTCATTGCTGATAAAAGAGTTTAAAGTCTCCACTGTTATATCTTGCACTAAATTTTGTACCCTTTATCTGTGCACTGTGAATGCCTTGATTGTTGTATTCATGTATATACTCTTTGAAAACAAAAGCTTACATATTATTATTATTATTATTATTATATTATTGTCATTAATACCCTGGTATACATGACAATAATAAACTAAACTAGAGGGATATGGGCCAAACACACGCAGGTTAGACTAGGGTAGATGAGGCATCTTGATCAGCATGGGTAACTTGAGCCGAAGGGCATGTTCCCATGCTGTATGACTATGGCTCTAAATTGTTTAACATCTTCCAGCCTTCCAACTTTTCCCTTTGCATTTCTTTGATGAACGAAGACCCCCAGATCCCGTTGTATTTTCCCTTTTCTGAATTTGACGCCATTAAGATAGTAATCTGCCTTCCTGTTTTTGCTATCAAAGTGGATAACCTCATATTTATCTACATTAAGCTTAATCTGCCATGCATCTGCCCACTCCCCCAACCTGTCCAAGCCACCCTGCATTCTCATTTCTCCTGTCCTTCAGAGGTTCAGATATGTTGAGAACATTGAAAGAAAAATGACCTTGCGAAATTGCCAATTCTGGCTGTGCAAGGCAGCAGAATTAACGGCAGCAGAATTGGTCATTAAGGGAGGAGAACATGACCTTGTAATTTCACTAATTCAGCTGCTCTGCCCTTAAGGTTTGGTAACTCCGCCCAGGCAGTTCAAAATCACCCATTTCTCAATCTTCTCTGCTTGACAGTATTTATAGGGGGTGGAAAATGACCATTGCAAATGAAAACTAAATAGTCTTTGCAAATGATAATTCCAATTCTTTGACATACTTTATTATCAAGAGTTCAAGTGTTCGGATTAGAGTGTTTGTAAATTCTTTACAGCGCCAGAGACCCGGACTCGATCCTGACTGTGGGTGCTGTCTGTACAGAGACTTATGTTCTTCGTGACCGCGTGGGTTTCCTCTGGGTGCTCAGATTTCCTTCTACACTCCAAAAACATGGAAGTTTGTAGGTTAATTGGCTTTTGTAAATTGTCCCTCATGTGTAAAATAGTGATAGTGTAGGGGATGATTGCTGGTCAGCACGAACTCGGTGGGCCAAATGATCCATTTTTATCCTGTATCTCTAAAATATAAAGAATCTGGAACAAGCTGCCAGAGGAAGCTGTGCAAGCAGATAGAATTATGACAGTTTAGTTTTTAGTTTAGAGATACAGCGCGGAAACAGACCCTTCGGTCCACCGATTCCGCACCGACCCCCTCACATTAACATTACTCTACACACACGAGGAACAATTTAAAAAAAAAAAAAACATTTATATGAAGGCAATTAATCTACAAATCTGTACTTCTTTGGAGTGTGGGAGGAAACCGAAGATCTCGGAGAAAATCCATGCAGGTCTCGGGGAGAACGTACAAACTCCAAACAAGCATCTGTAGTCAGGACCAAACCCACTACACCACTGTGCCGGCCTGACTCAAAGACATTTAGGCAGATATATGGATAGAAAGTGATTTGGAGAGATACGGTGCCAAATGCTAACTCAGTATGGACAAGGTGGGCTGAAGGGCTATTTCCACGATGTATATGACTCTAATTCTATGACTCTTCGAGCCAACATGTCCCATCCACGCTCATCCAACCTGCCTGCGCTTGACCCATAACCTTCTAAACATTTCCTATCCACGTACCGATCCAAATATTTTAAAAATGTTGTTATAGTACTTGCCCGAAATGTCTCTACAAGGAGCTTGTTCAATATATGGTTTGATAACTCTGTTGACATGTTAGCAAAACAAAGATTAACATTGTTCCTTATTTAGCTGAATGTATTCAAAGATTTGAAGTCCAGATGACATCAATATATATCAGTGTGCCACCAGGTGGCATATATTTGCATTGCACATGAATGTTGACTGGGCAAGTGGGTAATATTTTTGCATTTTCACACTCATCCTGTATAAACATCACAAAGGATCAATACTCTGACAGTCTATGCCAAGAACACTTCTTCCAACCAACCACACAATAAAGTTTTCAGGTTTAGACCTTCTGGGGTGTGTCTAGCCTGTTATGTATAAACATAGCTCGGGTGATGTTTCAGGCAGTCTGAAGAAGAGAATGTCCATTCTTTCCACAGATACAGACTACGAGAAGAAAATGCCTCAAACATGGGAAGAAAAAAAAGTCAACAATTCAGGTTGAAGACTTTTCAGGTGGAAGAGAGGGAGAAAAAAAATCCTGATCAACAAGGGCAAGCTGGATCAGGAGAACTGTTTCCATGCTGTATGGCTCAATGCATTAAGCTGCTGGGAGGGTGTTGGGAGGGGGAGGGGGGGGAATGATGTCTTTAAGTAGAACCTGTGCGAGCCTTATAGGGCATGTTTGGTGCCAAGGAATGGCAGATGCTGAAACCTTGAGCAGGTTCTGGAGGAACTCAGAAGGTCAGGCAGCATCTGTGCAGGGAATGGATAGGACATTTCACAGTCAGGACCTTTCCACAAACTAGAGAGGGTCCCAACCTGAAATGCCACAAGGTGCTGGAGTAACTCAGCGAGTCAGGCAGCATCTCTGGAGAACATGGATAGGTGGCGTTTTGGGTTGGGACCCTTCCTCAGACTCCCAAACTGAATTATCATCTGGCCATTCCCTCCACGGATGCTGCCGGATGCATTGAGATCATCCACCACTTTGTTTTGCTCAGTGCATGATTGGCCACATTTTCCCTCTCCAAATGCTCCTATTTGCTCATTGACCTTGTTTATTGCTCACCGCCTTGGTCACCGATCAAAGACCTCCCCCTCCCCAACCCTCCTTACAGCTTAAGGAGCTGCTTTTCTGTCCTTCTGAAAGGTTCATAAGCAGAATTAGGTCATTCAGACCATCAATCATGGCTTATCTATCTTTCCTTCTCAACCCATTCTCCTGTCTCCTCATCACCTGACATTTAAACTAATCAATAATCTATCTCCACAAAAATATCCACTGACCTGGCCTCTACAGCCTTTTGTGGCAATAAATTCCACAGATTCACCACCTGCTGACTAAATATATTCCTCCTCATCTCCTTTCTAAAGGTACATCCTTTTATTCTGAGGCTATGGCCTCTGGTGCTTGACTCTCCCACTATTGGAAACATCGTCCCCACTTCCACTTTATCCAGGCCTTCCATTATTCGCTAAGTTTCAATGAAGTTTTCTCCTCATCCTTCTAACCTCCAGTGAGTTCAGGCCCAGTGCCATCAAATGCTCATCATATGTTAAACCAAGCATTACTGGGATCATTGTCGCAAACCTCTCCAAAGCCAGCACATCCTTCCTTAGATATGGAGCCCAAAACTGCTCACAATACTCCAACTACGGTCCGACCAGTGCCTTAGAAAGCCTTAGCATTACATCCCTATTTTTTACATTCTATTCCTCTCAAAATAAATGCTAGGATTTCATTTGACTTCCCTACTACTGATTCAAATTGCAAATTAACATTTTGGTAACCCTGCACCCGCACTCCCAAGTCCCTTTGCACCTCTGATTTCTGAACTTTCTCATATTTACAAAATAGTCTATGCCTTTATTCCAACTACCAAAATAGATTACTTCGTACTTTGCTACGCTGTATTCCATCTGCCACTTCTCTGCCCCACTGTCCCAACCTGTCCAAGACTGACCGTCATTGCCAATTGTCTGCTATAATTGAGCAAGGGATTATCATTGCATAAGTAGTAAAGGGCCTGTCCCACGAGCATGCGATCTGCATGAGGCAAGCGCGACCTAAAGAGCCGGTCCCACCAGCATGCGCCTGCAAGCGGCAAGCGCGACCTAATGTGGTCGCTTGAGCCGTACGGCATGCGGCAAGTGCGACCAAACCAGAAGCGGGAGCCGCGCGGAGGCCGAGTGAGTGACACGACATCGAGGTGGCTGCGGGCCGGCAGGCCATTGATGCGCGGAATTTTTAAACATGGTCAGTTTTTAGGAGCCCCTCGCGATGTCGGGACCAGTTCCGCACAACTCCATACGGCTCTGATGATCGAAGTGGGACCGGCCCCGCGAGGCCGTACGGCTCAAGCGACCACGTTAGGTCACGCTTGCCACATGCAGGCGCATGCTGATGGGACCGGCCCTTTAGGTCGCACTTGCTGCATGCAGGTCGCATGCCCGTGGGACAGGCCCTTAAGAAACAAACAACTGCATTTGCTGGTTAATACACAAAATGTCACAAAATGCTGGAGTAACTCAGCAGGTCTAGCAGCATTTCTGGAGAACATGGATAGGTGATGTTTGTGGTTGGGACCCTTCTTCAGACTCTCAGTCTTGGACTGGGCCTGGAATCCAGGTGAGTTCATAAGGTCATAAGGAATGGGAGTAGAATTAGGCCTTTCGGCCCAACAAGTCTTCTCTGCCATTCAATCATGACTGATCTATCTCTCCCTCCCAACCCCATTCACCTGCCTTCTCCCCATAACCTGAGACACCTGTACTAATCAAGAAATCCATCCATCTCGGTCTGCTGGCTGCAGGAAGGGAACCGAGGATGCGACCCGTGTGCGGCTGGAGTGTAGGCAAGGGTCGGCACAGCCTGAAAGTGGCTGGGGAGACGTTGGGAGCCGAGGATGGATTTGGCAGCCATCGGTAGGCCCGTCCGCTATCACCGAGATCCGTTATAAAGAGGTCTGTTAATAAGAAGGTTTTGCTGCATTTCCAGAACTCAGTTTTTATTGTAGAGTATCTAAAAGATGCTGACTTGATGCTGAATCATATACCTGCATGTATTTGATTAATCATACATTATGAAACATTATTGAACTTTAACCAAAATCAGGGCAGAGGCTTGCTACAGACTGGCGGATTTACGATTACCCATTTTAATGTGCAAATCCTTTAAATATTTATAAAGTTTTATCAACAGGGAATAATTACAAAATAACTACACTCATTCTAGTCCAGTATGCATTTATTTATTATGCAATTATTCCACCCTTACCCCCACCTAAATGTTATCTCTTTGGTTGCTCTCCTTGCATTGCATGCAGTTCTGGTTGCCACTTCACAGGAAGGATGTGAAGATGTTGGAAATGATGCAGAGGTAGTTTAGTTTAGTTTAGAGATACAGCGCGGAAATAGGCCCCTTGGCCCACCGGGTCCGTGCCGACCAGCGATCCCCGCACATTAACACTATCCTAACACCCACTAGGGACAATTTTTACATTTACCAAGCCAATTACCCTACAAACCTGTACGTCTTTTGAATGTGAGAGGAAACCGAAGATCTCGGAGAAAACCCACGCAGAGAACGTACAAATTCCGTACAGACAGCACCTGTAATCAGGATCGAACCCGGGTATCTGGTGCTGCATTCGCTTTAATGCCCCTGTCCCACTTAGGAAACCTGAACGGAAACTTCTGGAGACTTTGCGCCCCACTCAAGCTTTCCGTGCAGTTCCTGGAGGTTCCCTGAGGTTTTTGTCAGTCTCCCTACCTGCTTCCACTACCTGCAACCTCCGGCAACCACCTGCAACCTCCGGGAACCGCACGGAAACCTTGGGTGGGGCGTAAAGTCTCTAGAGGTTTCCGTTCAGGTTTCCTAAGTAGGACAGGGGCATTAGGCAGCAACTCTACTGCTATACCACCGTGACTGCCAGGTTTACCAGAATTATGCCTGAATTAGGGGATTCAGCATTAGGGTAATTGGAAAGAGTGGACAGACTTGGAATATTTTCTCCAGAACACTGGATGTTGAGGGGAGACACAAACAAAATCTACAAAGTACAGCATGCAAAACAAAGCTTTTCATTGTACCTTGGTGACAATATTAAACCTAAACATGGATCGTTTTCTCTGGAATGTCAGAGGTTATGGGGAGACTAGATGGAAATATATAAAATTGAGAGAGGCATAAATAGGGTAGTCAGGTAAAACTGTGGGATTTATAAAAAATTACAAAAATTAAAAAAACCCCAGGATACCACAATGCATCGCTTCAAAGTGAGAGGGGGAAAATTTAAAGGAGATATATATAGAGCAATTTATTTTTTATTCAGAGGATGGCGAGTTCCTGGAACAGCCTGCCAGTGGCGACGGTTGAGGGGGATGTGATGGAGGCATTTAAGGGGCTTTTAGATATGCATATGTATATGCAGGGAATGGAGGGATATGGATCACGTGCATGCAGAGGAGATCAGTTTAATGGCATCATGTTCAACACAGATATTGTAGGCCGAAGGGTCGATTCCTGTTCAATGTTCCATACTCGTATTATGTCGCAATGAAGGAAACCCGAAAGCTGATTTGTGCACACTTCCCCGATTGTTTTGTCATCTTGTCTTCCCTTAAAATAGGAACCCGAGGGGCAATTCATTTTTTTTACGGCACAAACGGAGGTAGGTATATGGAACGAGCTGTCAGAGGAGGTGGTGGAGGCAGGTACTAACACAACATTAAAAAAACATTTGAACCGGTGCATAGATAGGATAGGTTTAGAGGGATATGGGCCAAACGCAGGCAGTTGAGATTTTAGACTTTATTTTAGTCTTTAGAGATGCAGTTCAGTAGCAGACCCTTTAGCCCCCAAGGCAGATACAAGTTAGTCTTGATATCATGTATAGGAAGGAACTGCAGATGCTGCTTTGCACCAAAGATAGACAAAATGCTGGCTTAACTGTGCAGGTCAGGCAGCATCTATGGAGGAAAGGAACAGGTGACGTTTGGGGTCGAGACCCTTCTTTAGACTGTGTGTCAAGGGTGAGGGAAACTAGAGATATCAAAGGGTACAAAGAACAAATGAATGAAAGGTATGAGGCTAGCTGGCTTTGTTTTGTTCTTTGGATACCTTTCAAAGAAGGAGGTTGAGCAGGCTAGGGCTTTATTTCTTGGAGCGCAGTAGAATGAGGGGTGATCTTATTAGAGGTGTATAAAATCATGAGAGGAATAGGTGGTGTGAATGTACAAACTCTTTAATCGCAGAATAGGGGAATCAAAAACAAGAGGACCTAGGTTGAAGTCGAGAGGGGTAAGATTTAATACAAACCAGAGAGAGGTGGATATTTGGAATGAGCTGCCAGAGGAAGCAATTGAAGCAGATATGATAACATTTAAAATACTCTTGGACAGGTACATGGACAAGAAAGTTTTAGCGGAACATGGGCCAAACGTAGGCAGGTGGGACTATTGAATTTGGGGCACCTTGATCTGAATGGGCAAGTTGGCTCAATACGATACGATAAAGCTTTATTTATCCCCGATAGGAAATTGGTCTGCTGACAGTCACAACACACAAGGTACACAAAAACTTGAAATTAAAAGTGAAAACAAAAAGAAAAAGACAAGCGACTGTTATCTGACTGCCATGTGCACAGCGCCTTCACCGGAACAAATCAACAAACAAATGCAGGCTTATCCCCTGGGCAGATGATTCCAAACTAGAGTGTACCACCACCCCCCACACCGGGTTCCCCTTTGTTCTCCCACCGTCCCTCAAGGCGGTCCCCCTACGCCGGGTCCCCATTGTTCTTCACGGCAGCCCCCCCCCCCCCCACGCTGGCCCCCATTGTCTTCCCCTCCCGTACCTCATGCTCATCGACCGCGAGGCCCCACCGCCACAGGGGCTCCTGTTGCCACCACTGAGGCTCCTTCGGCCCAGATAGGCCTCGCCACCCGGCTTCTCCACAGCCCCCTGGAAGACTTGTGTGGCGCGTTCCAGTCTTCAGTCGTCCTTCTGCTAGCCGGCAGCAACGCGGTTGTTTGGTGGGCCTGTTACAACACTGAATGACTATGTGTTTATGTGGCATCCCATTATGTGGCATCCCCTGAAAAGCTATGGTGTCATTTAGCTTAAAAACCAAACCAATGGGTCGGAAAGGTTTAGAATGATGTGGGGCAAATAGGTTCTGAAATAGATGTATATGTATATGTATATGTATATATATGTATATGAATCTGTTGGTATCCATTAACTTAGCCTCCACAGCATTCTGTGACAATGAATTCCATAGATTCACTACCCTCTGACTATAGAAATTGCTCCTCATCTCCTTTCTAAAGGTACATCAATATAAAAGGATGTACCTTTAGAAAGGAGATGAGGAGCAATTTCTATAGTCCGAGGGTAGTGAATCTATGGAATTCATTGTCACAAAATGCTGTGGAGGCCAAGTTAATGGATACTGACAGATTCTTAATTAGTACGGGTCTCAGGGGTTATGGGAGGAGGCAGGAGAAGGGGAAAAGAGATCGGCCATGAATGAATGTCAGAGTAATCTTGACGGGCTGAATGGCCTAATATTGCTCCAAGAACTTATGAACAGGCAAATGGGACAAGCTTAAATGGGGCATCTTGGCCGACATGGACGAGTTGGGCCGAGGGGTCTGTTTCCTTGCTGTTTCAATGACACAAGGACAAACGGAGCACAAGTGGTGGAGTGATGACTTGGAGCTCAGTGATGAAAAACATCAGACTGACTTCTGGAGCCACAGGGTCAACTCTTTCATATTCTATCGGTTCAGAAGTCAATCACACCACAAAGGCAATGCTTGGTAGCAATTCGGATTGAGAGGTCAAGAGCAACTTTGAAAACTGGGTTTAATTATTCTGGCTAGAGGTATTTTCACATTAGTGCCTTAAGAAGAAGTCAAACAAGCAATTGTTCTCCTAATAGCTTATCAGGGATGTGCTACATAGACAAGACTGGTGCTCTTTTGAATGAACAAGATTAAACGGTGATCTAATTGATTAATTTAAGATGATTAAATAAATTGACAGGAGAGATTGAGAGAGGGAGTCAATGCAATATATGGAGTCATGACCTTAACAATGGGTTGTCCAGATACAATGCCAAGAAACGTTTTTTGATTTACAGTGCAGTAGACTTGCCTCTGCAAAAAACACACTTGAGGCTAGGGCGTCAACTGAAAATGTTAAAATTGAGTTTGATGGATTTTTTATTTTGCTCATTGGATACGTTAACAGAAACAAAAGTAGATGAGCTGTGCTGTTGAGTCCAAGAACAAGCAACTGATAGAACAAGTCGTGTATCTAATGGGCCTGTCCCACTTGGGCAACTTTTTAGGCGACTGCAAGAGACTATGCAGTCGCCAAATCTTCGCAGGTGGTTGCCGGGGAGTCGCCAGGAGGTCGAAGGTTCTTGGAGGTTCTTGTAGGTTGGAGCCGGTGAATTTCATTGGGTCATTGGGGAAAAAAGGTAAAAAAGGTCGTTTTCAGAACCAAGGATACGTTAAATGTCTGCCGAGCTTCACAGCCGTGTTTCTCTGCCGTCTTAATTACAGCGCCAACCTTCCTGTTCATCGCGGTGTGCATCTGTATCACCTCGGCTTTGCACTGTGTGAATTTTTTTAGACAGGGCAAGCGGGAGGAGCGCCGTCTAAAAAATTCACACAAGCTGGTGAAGGAAGCAATGTGTTTGTGTGTGTGTGTGTTCCACTGACAGTCGCCGTTCCAGTTGCCGGTTTTTCAGGCGAATGCCGGCAACTTGACAGTCGGTGGCAGTCCACTGAAAAATCGCCTAAGTGGGACAGGCCCATAATTGTCCTCTAAACTGTTGATTATAACAGAATCATTAATATAAGATAGAAACATACAACACAGGAACAGGCGCTTCAGCCCACACTGCCCGTGTCGAACACAAGTGCCAAAGATTTGTTTCTCTTTAGACTTGAGAAACAGCGGGAAAACAGGCCCGTTGGCCTGAGTCCATGCCGACCAGTGATCACCTCATATACCCGCACTATCCTACACACAAGGGACAGTTTTACCAAAGCCAATTAACCTCCAAACCTGTACATCTGATCTTAGAGGTGTACAAAATCAGGAGGGGAATAGGTTGGGTAGATGCACAGAATCTCTTGCCCAGAGTTGGGGAATCGAGGACATCGGTTCAAGGTGAAAGGGAAAAGACTTAATAGGAATCTGAGGGGTAATTTTTTCACACAAAGGGTGGTGGGTGTATGGAACAAGCTGCTGCAGGAGGTAGTTGAGGCTGGGACTATCCCAACATTGAAGAAACAGTTAGTTAGACAGATACATAGATAGGACAGGGTTGGAGGGATATGGACCAAGCGCAGGCAGGTGGGATGAGTGTAGCTGGGAAATGTTGGCCGGTGTGGGCAAGTTGGACTGAAGGGCCAGTTTCCACTCTATGACTCATCTTCTGATTATGGAGGAAAACTGAGCACCTGGAGAACGTAGGGGAGAACGTACAAACTTTGTCCACACAGCACCCATTGTCAGGATCAAACCCGGGTCTTTGGCATTGTAAGGCAGTACTTCTACCGCTGCACCACCCTTGCACCTCAATGATAAAGTCTTAGTTGCCCAACCTCTCTCCCTCTAGCTATAATCCTCGAATATAGTCACAATTAAAATAGATTTTGAATCATTAAAGATTTATAGGGTCTAGGGGGGCAAAAATGCACAGATCTGTGGAGAGGGGAAACGAGGCTGAGTAGCAATTCAAAGAGCTGACATTCACAAAATAGATCCAAAATGTTGGAGTAACTCAGCGGGTCAGGTAGGAGATCGCGGTTGCCAAACATTAAAGGGCCTGTCCCACCAGCATGGGATTGCATGCGTCTAGCGCAACCAAACGTGGTCGCTTGAGGCGTACGGCATCGCAGGGCCGGTCCCACTTCGATCGGCGGAGGCGTATGGAGCTGGTCCCGACATCACGCGGGGCTCCATGCACTGTCCGAAAATTCCGCGCGCCAACGGCCTGTCGGCCCGCAGGCGCATTGAGGCCGTACGCAGCGTCTCGACAGGCGTACGCAGTGTATCGACGTCGTACGCAGCGTCTTGACATCGTACGCAGCGTCTTGACATCGTACGCCTAGCGCGTGGAGTTGACATAACCACCCGGCGTGCCGTTGCGCGATGACTTCACCGCCCGATGCCGTGCGATGTCCACATTCAGTCGGCCTGCCTCCTGCCCAGCTGGTTGGTGAGTTTGACGTAAATTACGTCACGCGCGAATTTTGCACGTACTTAGTGCTAACTCCGCTTCCATTTGGTGGCGCTAGATGCATGCAATCGCATGCTGGTGGCACAGGCCCTTAACTCTCCTTCCCATACTGACCCAACTATCCTGGGCCTCCACCACTGTCAGAGTGAGGCCCAATGCAAATTGGAGGAACCGCACCTCATATTTCACTTGGGCAGCTTACAACCAAGCAGTACGAATACTGATTTTTCTGACTTCAAATAATCCTTGCATTCCCTCTCTCCGTCCCTTCCCCACCCTAATCAACCTACTAGTTTCACTGTTGTCCTGCTTAGTTTCACTATGTGTATCATTATCACATCTTCCACAGCCAACAATGGACCATTGTGAGCTCTACCTTTCTTTGATCATTATTGCTGGCTTCGATTTCTCCTTTTCATACCTTTCATTCATATTGTACTGTACCTTTTCATACGTCTAGTTTCCCTCTCCCCGACTCATCGTCAGAGGAAGGGTCCTGACCCAAAACATCACCCATTCCTTTTCTCCAGAAATCGTGCCTGACCTGCTGAGTTACACCAGCGTTTTAGAGTTACAGAGTGACAGAGTGTGAAAACAGACCCTTCTGCCCAACTTGTCCACACTGGCGAACATGTCCCGTCTACGCTAGCCCCACTTGCCCGCATTCGGTCCATATCCCTCCAAATCTGTCCCATCCGTGTACCTGTAAAGCCCGTCCCACGATGCAAGTTTACCCAAGATCTCTCCCGACTTAAAAAAAATCAAACTCGTGGCACTTAATCACGAGTATTTGTTTACTCTTGGAAATTTTTCACACTGTTGAAATAACTTCACGAGTTACCGCGTTTCCCGAGTACCTGCCGTTAGCATTACGAGCCGCTACGAGACATCCACGAGCTCCGACGTACCCGCTACGTTCATTCTACGTACTTACCACGAGTTTAATTTTTTTTAAACTCGGGAGAGCTCTTGGGTAAACTCGCATCATGGGACAGGGCCTTAACTGTTTCTTAACTGTCGGGATAGTCCCTGCCTCAACTAGCTCCTCTGGCAGCTTGTTCCATATATCCACCACCCTTTAGTGTGGAAAATTATCCCTTATGCCCCTGTCCCACTTAGGAAACCTGAACAGAAACCTCTGGAGACTTTGCGCCCCACCGGAGGTTCCTGTCAGTCTCCCTACCTGCTTCCACTACCCGCAACCTCCGGCAACCACCTGCAACTTCCAGGAACCGCACAGAAACCTTGGGTGGTGCGCAAAGTCTCCAGAGGTTTCCGTTCAGGTGGGACAGGGGCATTAGATTCCTAATTAAAATGTTGTGTCTATCTTTGGTGTAAACCAGCATCTGCAGTTCCTTCCTATACAAAATGGTTCCAGTAGCTTACTACACAGTTGCATGTATTTAAAATAACATCAAGCTGGAAAAAAAATCCGAAACATTCTTCTTCCAAAATTTAAGGGGGACTGAATAACGAGCACCTGCAAAAAGACTTTCCTGATGATGGAACCAAAGTTAAAAATACCTCTCACTGTCACAGTCAAAGATAGAAATCTCGGCAAAAATTGAAATGTCACGTCAAAGTCTGCAAAGCCCATACATAACAACAGCTTGTGTCATCCCAGGCAGCACTGGAGGCGTAATCAACATTCACCCTCCAGTCTAAAAGCAATTGAGAGCCGAGGTAAGCACTCGGGATTAAAACCTGTAGAGGAGCAAGTCTTTTAAGCAGCATCAACCAGTTAATACCATTCACATCTGTGGGTACCTAGGGGGGGATTGCTTGTCACTTATCTTTTGTCCACTTGGTATTTTCGGCTGTGAATGCAACTCAAAGTGATGGAATTTAAAGAAAAAATGCCTGCTTGGTACATGGGGCCTGGCTAACTTGGTTGAAAGATAGATGCAAAATGCTGGAGTAACTCAGTGGGTCAGGCAGTATTTCTGGAGAAAAGGAATGGGTGACGTTTCAGGTCGAGACCCTTCATCAGACCATATAAAATCAGGTAAGGAATAGATCGGGTAGATGCACAGTGTCTCTCGACCAGAGTTGGGGAAATCAATGACCAGAGGACATGGGTTTCAGGGGAAAGGGAAAAGATTTAATAGGAATCTGAGGGGTAGCTCCTTCACACAAAGAGTGGTGGGTGTATGGAACAAGCTGTCAGAGGAGGTAGTTGAGGCATGGACTACTGCAATGTTTAAGAAACAATTAGACTGGTACATGGATAGGTCAAGTTTAGAGGAATATGGGCCAAATACAGGCAGGTGAGACTAGCTGGGACATGTTGTCTGGTGTGGGCAAGTTGGGCCGAAAGGCCCGTTTCCACAGTGTGTCACTACAGATTATATCCACAGATACTACAGATTACGATACTCCAGAAACAGAAACTACAGTTTATCCAGGGCGACACAGTGGTAGAGTTGCTGCCTTACAGCGCCAGAGACCCGGGTTCGATCCAGACTACGAGTGTTGTCTGTACGGAGTTTGTACATTCTCCCCATGGGTTTTCTCCAAGTGCTCCGGTTTCTTCCCACACTCCAATTACAGGTTTGTAGGTTAATTGGTTAGGCTTCAGTAAAGATTGTAGAGTGTCCTGAGTGTGTAGGATAGTGCTACAGTGTATTTGTGGTTGGCATGGACTTGGTGGGCTGAAGGGCCTGTTTCCTCACTGTATCTCTAAACTAAACTGCTTGGGGGGTTGCAGATTTAATGCACCAATTGACAGCATGTGCTAAGAGCGAGTTATCTAAAAGAAACGTCCAATAATCCCTTCATTCGTCCAAATTAGATAGCAGCATCACTCGCAAAGATCTAGCCACATCTTTGGGAGTCCATGCCAAGCTGTTGAAGAATGCAACCAGCACACTTGTCGATTCAGACTAGTACTCTTATCGTTGGAAGAGGCTATGTTAAAGTCGTGAGACACCTCCCCACCACCAACTAACACTGACAAAAATCGATAAAGAGATCACGATTGATGGATCAGGGCATTAAGAATAAGAACCAGAGAGTCATGTTGTAGCTCTATAAAGCTTTGGTCAGATTGAAGAAAATGTCGAACCCAAAACATTACCTATCCATGTTCTTCAGCGATGCTGTCTGACCCACTAAAGCTACTCCAGCACCTAGTCTTTTTTTTGTAAACCAGCTGTTCCTTGTGTCTCCACATTTGAAGTATTGTGTGTAGATCGGATTTCCCCATTACAGGAAGGAAGGGGATGCTTTGGAGAGAATGCAGTACATATTTACCAGAATGCTGCCTGGATTAGATGCTATTTGCTGCAAGGTGACATTGGACACTTGGCCGGTTTTAGAAACATACATAGAAACATAGAAAGTAGATGCAGGAATAGGCCATTCGGCCCTTCGAGGCAGCACCTCCATTCACTATGATCATGGCTGATCATCCACAATCAGTACCCCGTTCCTGCTTTTTTTTCCCCATATCACTCGATTCCTTTAGCCCCAAGAGCTAAATCTAACTCTCTCTTGAACACATCCAGTGAATTGGACCCCACTGCCTTCTGTGGCAGAGAATTCCACAGGTTCACAACTCTCTGGGTGAAAACGTTTTTCTTCATCTCAGTCCTAAATGGCCTACCCCTTATTCATAAACTGTGACCCTTGGTTCTGGACTCCCCCAAAATCGGGAAATATTTTCCTGCATCTGGCCTGTCAAATCCCTTAATAATTTTATATGTTTCTATAAAATCCCCTTTCATCCATCTAAATTCCAGTGAATATAAGCCCAGTCGATCCATTCTTTCATGATAAATCAATCCCACCTTACCGGGAATTACCCCGGTGAACATATGCTGCACTCCCACAATAGCAAGAATGTCATTCCTCAAATTAGGGGACCAAAACTGCACACAATACACCAGGTGTGGTCTCACCAGGACCCTATACAACTGTAGTAGGACCTCCTTGCTCCTAAACTCAAATCCTCTCGCTATGAAGGTCAAAATGAGATTTGCTTTCTTCACTGCCTTCTGTACCTGCATGCTTACTATCAGTGACTGATGTACAAGGACACCCAGGACTCGTTGTACCTCCCCTTTTCCTAATCTGATACCATTCAGATAATAATCTGCCTTCTTGTTCTTGCCACCAAAGTGGATAACTTCACATTTATCCACATTATACTGCATCTGCCATGCATCTGCCCACTCACCCAACCAATTCAAATCACCCTGCAGCCTCATTGCTTCCTTATCGCATTGTACACTGCCACCTAGCATTGTCATCCACAAACTTGGAGATGCTATATTTAATTCCTTCGTCTAATAATATATTGTAAATAACTGGGGAACCAGCAGAGCCTTGCGGCACCCCACTAGTCACTTTTCTCTGGAACACTGGAGGCTGACGGGAAACTCGATAAATTAAAAGGAAAGATAATGCAGTCTGAAGACAATTCCTGTCCATTCTTTCCCTAGATGCTGTCTGATCTGTTGAGTTCCTCCAGCACTGTTTTACTCATGATCCCAGTTACTATTGAATTCTTCCACTGCCATAATCCTATTAATCTTCTGGCTCTGCGGTGTTATTACATACCTGCTGCTCCTTAACCTACCAACACATAGAAGGCTTGTAGCGTATCTCACTAGTACAAACTGCCTTGGTTTTGTTTGGACTTTGTTTTGGTTGATTTTATTTTA
This sequence comes from Amblyraja radiata, assembly GCF_010909765.2. Lineage (NCBI taxonomy): Eukaryota > Metazoa > Chordata > Chondrichthyes > Rajiformes > Rajidae > Amblyraja > Amblyraja radiata. The sequence continues at coordinate 58,318,166 of NC_045956.1, read as the reverse complement.
TTTTATTTTATTAGGGACAGTGCATATTAATAAAACATTTGCATGTAATATGCAAGATTGTAGCCAGTGGCTAATTTCCATCTTTAGTCCCACACAAAAATAAACACATCCCAAACAAGGTACTCTATATTTTTTAATTTATTGAACCTCGATTCTTATGGTATCGACAAAGTACTATTGTGCTGCTGCAAGTAAGAATTTCATTGTTCTGTTTCAGGACTGGACAGCAAAGCACTCTCGATTCTCTTTCCAACAAAAGGATCACTCTTTTGTATTCTCCAAAAGCTCTACCCATTTAACCTCACTTAAACCCTTCCAGGATATTCTCTCTCAACTGTAGTAATGGACTCCAGAAATCAATATTTCAATGCCATCTCCCTTATATACAATGTTGTGATGCATGAAGATTCTGTACCCTAATGTCAAGGTGAGAGCTTCTTTAAAGTATGCATACCTTGGAGATTTCATAGTCAATCAGTAAAATTATCTCCAGAGATGCTGCCTGATGCGTTGAGGTCCTCCAGCACTATCTTTAATCACACACCAGCATTTGCAGTTCATATTCCAGTTTGCTAATCAACAGTGTCAGTTCACCGAAAGGACACAGGGTGCTGGAGTAACTCAACAGGTCAGGCAGCATCTGTGGAGAATATGGATTGGACTCCTGCATTGTGTCCTTTAAAAAAAAAAAAAGCATCTGCAGTTCCTTACTCCTACATCTCCGTTTATCCACCTTACTAGTCAAACTTGTACCATCACAATAGTTGCAATTGAGCAGTGTAACTGTGGTACTGCTATATTTGATACAGAAAGGATTTGCAATAAGATATGTTGAAGCAAACACACCCCCAAATCAGTCTGTATACTATTAACAGCCCAATTAAAAAAAAACCTGCATGATGAACTTTTTTTTTTAAAGACCATGTTAGCAGAAAATTCGTGCCAATTAGATAAAAGTGAAAGAAGCACAGCTTTAAAGTCTGCAGAGGTTAAGAACAAAAATATATATTTTTAAAAGCTATGTATTGTTTACACCAACCTTCCTGCACTATTCAGCAAGGTCTCGGCTAATCTGATCTCAACCATACACTTCCTTGACTGTTCCCCATTATCTTTTAACTTGCCAAAAGGCCAAATTCCATCTGTCATTGCCTTAAATATTTTCAATGGTTCAGTCCAAAGAAGCACAACTCTAAGGAGAAAGGTACTATTCATCTCCATTTTATATGTGTGACTCAAATCAACCTCATTATGCTCCTCGGAATCTTGTATGATGCAATCATATTATCTTCCAATATGATTTACAGATTAAATCTATTTGTGTCATCCATCTAACCATGGATTTTGGTCTCGGAGAGTTAACGGTCATAGGGAACTGGCAAGGATGTAAAATGTGCTCAACTTTTCTCTTAAGACCATCTTTTTAATTCCACAAACCAACTTAATGGAACAACATGGAACTGCAGATGTTAGTTGATACCAAAGATAAACATTTGCTAGAGTAACTCAGGGAGTCGAGCAGCATCTCTGGAGAAAATGGATATGTATCATTTCACCCTTGGGGCCCCGACCCACAGTCAACAATCCATTTTCTCCAGAAATGCTGCCTAATTCAGAGGTACTCCAGCATTTTGTGTTGATCTTTAATATCTACCTAGTAGTCTTTCTCTGAACTGCCCTCAGTGCAAGTACACCACTCCTTAATTAAGGAAAGCAGAATAGCACTTGTGTGTGGTCTCACCATTGCCTTGTAAAGCTGAAGAAATATTATTATACTCCATCCCTTCTTGAAATAAAGACCAACAATCCATTTGCTTCTCTAATGGCCCACTATATCTAGTTGCACATATTGCATTTCATGGACAAGGAAATCCACGTTCTTCTGCACAGCAGTCTATTCTGCATTTTATTTTGTTTTACCATCTAGAAACATGGGTAATTTATTTAATGATATACTTTTAAACTTGGGTGATTTAGCAGCAGTCAGCTCCTTTATGCCCGCCGTTCAGATATGATTTGACTTGTGACCTGTCCCTGCATACAATTTTGCATTCAACATCCCCTTGTGCATGTTAATGATACAATCTCACCACTGTTTGCTTTTGCAGTTCACTAACAGCATAAAATTGCATCTTAACGCGGGAGTTTAGATCGCCCCGACGCGGGGGTTTCGACCGCTCCAATGCGGGGGCTTCGACTGCCCCAACCGTGGGAGAATAAAGAGGAAGAAGATTGGACTTTTTTGCTTTCCAACGTACTGAGGAATCCGCTGTTGTGGATGTTTACGTTAACTTATGTAGTAGTGAGTCGTTGCTTTTGTTTTTGTATGGCTGTATGGCAATTCGCATATCACTGTACCTTAATTGGTACATGTGACAATAAAAAGACCTTTGAAACCTTTAAACGTGTATCAGAGCATGTGCTTATATTGTGATCCTATTAGATAGAGGCATGTGGTGTGTATACTTCTCAAAACATTTAACAATGTGAAGAAGTCCCAACTCAAAACTTCACCTACCCATGTTCTCCACAGATGCTGTCTGATCTGTCAAGTTACTCCAGCACTATGTGTCCTTGTGGAAGCCAACGTCTGCAGTTCCTCGTTTTCACTAACAGACATTGAGCTTTGCACCAAGAGCAAAGATATGCAACATGAAAGTAGCGTATTCGCTGTCCTTAAAAATAAACCTCAACCTCTTGGGATCTATGCTTACTGCCTCCCAATGCATTCTTCAGACATTACATGTACTAACTTAAGACTTTTAGATAGGCACATGGATATGGATCGTGTGCAGGCAGATGAGGTTCATTTATCTTTACAACACATCCAGCATTGACATTGAGGCCAGTGGAGGCCTGTTCCTGTGCTTGTACAGTTCCATTGTCCAAATTCAAACAAAGTTGGTCACAGTGAACACACTTGGATAGTTGTGTCAGCACGTTGCGTTCTGCCCCTCGTTCAGTCCTTCAACTTCATTGTTAGAGGTTGGAACAAAGAAGATTGTGCCAATAAGCCCAAGGTGACATCGAGATAAAATGGTACTTCAAGACAAATTACTTCTGAAGTCCTGCTTCTTCTTCTTTTGCGTTTGGCGTGCATAGCCTAAAGTTGTAGGACAACTTGTTCAATTTGATCTTATTTGATTGTGCATGCCAAGTTGATTGCATTCGTCGAAACAGGGCGAACCACGTGAAGGTTACAATCTTCCACCCCTCTGAAGTCCTTGATTTGACTGGACGTGCTTTCTTTGTTAATGGGCAGAAGTAGGGGGTGGGGAGGGTTGGAATATCATGAATTCTTGCAAAATATTATTAATTCTGGCCTATAATTTCTATAATGCTCAAAGATCTAATTAATTCAGGGAACATCTTAACACTGGGAGAAGATATTAACTCGAGTAAGAATTTCATCAAAGTTCCACTAGAAATTAAAATACATCTCTTGACAACAATAGTGCCACTAAACTGAAAGGGAAAAATGCACGCTTTAAGATTTGTAAGATTACTCTCCCAACAGATGCAATGACTGAATAAATCGTAGGGCTACCACTTGTTATTGTGTAATTATATTATTTTATAATATTATTTTTTGCAAAGTATGCATTTGATTTCCAAAGATGTGTTTTGGAAATTGGAGACATGGCATACATTTGGGATTTACAGTCACTTACAAATTAGTAAGAGGCAAAGAACCAGAGAGCACAGAAACAAACCCCTCGGACAAACATCCATGATGATCCATGTCTTATGTAAATTAGTCCTACTTGCCCATGTTTGGCCCCTATCCCTCTAAACCTTTCCTATCAAGAGTCCTTTAACAGCTGTTATATCACCACATAGAGGTATAGAGTCATACAGCATGGAAGAAGGCCCAACCAACCAAGTTGTTGGGGGTGCCGCATAGTGGTGCAGTGGCAGAGTTGCTGTCTCACAATGCCAGAGACCCGGGTTTGACCTGGACCATGGGTGCTGTCTGTACAGAGTTTGTACTGTCTTCCTATGACCGCATGAGTTTGTTGGTTAATTGGCTTTGGTAAAATTTGTAAATTGTTCCCAATGTGTAGGATAGTGTTCGTGTACGGGGTGATCGCTGGTCGGCGCGGATTTGGTGGGCTGAAGGGCCACACTGTACCTCTAAAGTTAAAGTCTAAAGTCTAAAACTCATCCATGCTGACCAAGATGCCCCATCTTGGTTAGTTCAATTTGCCAATGCTTGGCCAATTTCCCTCTAAACCTTTCTTATCCAGGTACCTATCCAAATGTCTTATAAATCCTGTTATAGTACCTGCCTTACCACCTCCTCTGGCAGCTTGTTCTATATACCCACCGCCCTCCGAGTGAAATAGTTGTGCCTCAAGTTCCTTTGAAATTATTCCCCTCTGACCATAAACCATAATTTTTTATTCCATTGGTTATTCACCCCATCTATGCATTCACTGTGCATTCACCCCATCTATCACCCTCATGATCTTGTACACCTCCATAAGATGACCCTCTCCAGCCTCCCAAACTCCAATGAATAAAGTGCTAGCTTGCCCAACCTCTCCCCTATAGCTTGAGTCTTCTAGTTCTGGCAACATCCAACTTACTGACCCGCGTCATTGTACCCATACCTCATCGTACTGATACACATGACAATATACCTGGCTTGACCCGAACTTAGAAGTAACTGGATTCATAGGACGTAGAGCAGTACAATACAGCACAGGAACAGGTCCTTCAGACCTCAATATCCAATGCCAACATAAACTAATCCCATCTACCTGCACATGATCCACAGCCTTCCCCCTCCCCATTGATGAACTGTACACTGCAAGGGCCAGGAAGAGAGCGAATAAGATCTCTGACCCCTCACCCCAGCCACAGACTCTTGACGTACTTCCCTCTGGAAGGCAACTCCGGACTGTCGAAGCCACCACAGCCAGACATAAAAACAGCTTTTTTTCCCACGAGCATTAGCTCTACTCAACAGCCAAACATCTGTAGCCTCCTTTTGCTCTGGTATTTTATTTCATTCTTCACATGTTTAAATTATGTTTTATTTTCAATTGTCTATTATATATCGTGTTGTTACTTGCAAGCAAAGCACCAAGGCACATTCTTTGTATGTATACACACTTGGCTAATAACATGTATTCAATTCAATTCATCCATCAAATATCATAATTTGACAACAATAATATTTCAATTTTAGTTTAGTTTTGGAGATACAGTGTAGAAACTAGCCCTTCGGCCCACTGAATCCATGCCGACCAATGATCACCCATACACTCATTCTATCCAACACACGGACCTAAAGAACGCTGTGCATGGAAGGATCTTGGAGGTGCAAATGTTTCTTTTGCCCAATGCTTATTGCTGTCAGACATCAGATTATAGAACCAAGGTCTCCAGCAATGTCTTTAGGATGGATAAATCCTCTTTCATATTAAAGAGTGCTCATTATAGCCGAATGGAATGGGGAAAAAGCAGCACAATTTCAAATCTGAAATCAATTTTGCAAACATCATGCAGAGAGTTATTTAAAGATCAGAGCAAGAAGATTAGAGGATACATATACAAGTAAGATGGACACTTAAAAATATAATTTTTAAATTGCTTATGTTTTTAACATAATAGGTTAAATGCTTCTTTGAGAGGATGGGGTCAGATAATTACTAATCCGTGATAAAGATTTAAGAACATTTAAAGCACCAACAAAATATATATATATTTCAGAGTATTTTATAGTGGTGCTAATTAGTAAGAATTGGCGATTTTTAATATCCAGTGAATTCTCCTGATTACATTTGAGAGGGTTGCAAGCATTACAATTTGCAGTGAGATATTGAATCACTGACAGCAGCTGCAGAAACTCCCACATAAGGGCCTGTCCCACCAGGCAATTTTTTTAGGCGACTGCCGGCGACTTGTCATAGTCGTAGCAGGTCGCCGAAAAACCAGTGACAGGACTAATGGACCTGTCCCACTTAGGCGATTTTTTTAGGTGATTGCCGGCGACTATGACAATGGAATTCACCTAGGTCAGCACCGGCGACAACCTACATCACCTGGCGACAACCTACGTCATCCTGGCGACAACCTACGTCATCCTGGCGACAACCTACGACAAGCACCGACATCAGGAGAAGACAACCTACGACAAGCCCACAGTCGCCGAAAAGGTTAGAACATTTCAAAATCCAGCGACGACCAGAAAACCGCTACGACCCTTTGGGCGACTGAGGAGATTACGCACGACCATACGCCAAGGCGACACCCCGGTGACCGTGTGGCGCCAGCCTAGTCGCCGGCAGTCGCCTAAAAAAAATTTAAATTAAATTAAAAACAAACAAAAAAAAATAATTTGCCTGGTCGACAGGCCCATCAAGCTATGGATCTGTGGAATTCCTAAAGTGGCTTTAGGTTCCTCAAAGAATCGAGTATTTAACGGTCACATGTACCAACAAAGGAACAATACAATTCTCATTTGCAGCAGTACAGGTGGGCAATGCAGCTGCCCTACAACGCCAGAGAACCGGAATCAACCATGACTACAGGTGCTGTCTTTCTGGAGTCTGTACATTTTTCCTGTGACCATGCGAGTTTACTCCGGTTTCTTCCCACACGCCAAAGATGTAGAGGTTTGTAGGTTAATTGGCTTTGGTAAAATTTCCCTAGTGTGTAGGATAGTGTTAAGGGCCTGTCTCACTTGGGCGATCTAATCTGCGAGTTCTGGCGAGTTTGCCCTCATAGAAACATAGAAATATAGAAAATAGGTGCAGGAGTAGGCCATTCGGCCCTTCGAGCCTGCACCGCCATTCAATATGATCATGGCTGTTCATCCAACTCAGTATCCTGTACCTGCCTTCTCTCCATACCCCCTGATCCCTTTAGCCACAAGGGCCACATCTAACTCCCTCTTAAATATAGCCAATGAACTGGCCTCAACTACCTTCTGCGGGAGAGAATTCCACAGATTCACCACCCTCTGTGTGAAAAATGTTTTCCTCATCTCGGTCCTAAAAGATTTCCCCTTTATCCTTAAACTGTGACCCCTTGTTCTGGACTTCCCCAACATCGGGAACAATCTTCCTGCATCTAGCCTGTCCAACCCCTTAAGAATTTTGTAAGTTTCTATAAGATCCCCCCTCAATCTTCTAAATTCTAGCGAGTACAAACCGAGTCTACCCAGTCTTCTTCGTATGAAAGTCCTGACATCCCAGGAATCAGCCTGGTGAACCTTCTCTGTACTCCCTCTATGGCAAGAATGTCTTTCCTCAGATTCGGAGATCAAAACTGTACGCAATACTCCAGGTGTGGTCTCACCAAGACCCTGTACAACTGCTGTAGAACCTCCCTGCTCCTATACTCAAATCCTTTTGCTATGAACCTCGACTTGTACTCGCAGCATGGTCGACACAAGGTCGTAGGAGGTCTTCGTAACTCTCCTTCATGCTCGAGAGTGGTCTCCACGTACTCAAGGTCTCAGCTAGGTTACTGCGTTTTTTTCAATATGTTAAAAAATGCCCGCGAGTAAAAAAAAAAGGTCGCCATGGGAAAAATTAAAAAAAATAAAAATAAAAGATACTTTTTTTACTCGTAGGTTTAGTCATAGTAGGTCATAGTAGGCTGGCATGTTAGGCGTAGGTAATCAAGGGTAGTCGAAGGTTGTCGTAGATAGTCTTTATCATCGTCGAAGGGAGGTTGAAGGCGATTGAAGGAGGTCGTCTTCACTCTCCACTATTTGGTGACAAATTTTCCTGAAGTTAGTTGTAGCTAGTCGAAGTTAATAGTCGAAGGAGGTCTTCAACATGTCATTATTTCAAACTCTTCTCAACTCGCCAATTAGGTCGCCCAAGCGGGACAGCCCCTTTAGTGTATGGCATGATCGTTGGTCATCGTGGACCAAAGGGTCAATTTCTGTGCTGTATCTCTGAAGCCTAAAGTTGGTGATACACATGGTCAACAAAGAATGATGTTGCAGTTATTTGTTTCTTAGAGCTTTGTCTTGAGCTTATTTAAATCAGTTTATTGTCACATGCACAGAGTACAGTGTAAAGCTTTTTTTGTTGGGTGCTAACTAGTCAGTGTATAGGGTGATTTCACGAAAGGTCACTGGATCATAGATCCTCACCCACGTGACCGCAAAATCCAACTGGGGTACACGCGTCACTTCCGGTACATGCTATTGATGCTGAAAACGCGCACTTTCACACCCGTTAAAAACCGCGAAAACGGCCCGTTTTTGAGCTGTAAATAACTGTGCCAGTCGGGATGACCATGAGGCACAGTTATCTTACTTTACAGTCCAGAAGAGATAAAAACGAAGGTAAATACAAGAGGGAGTTGAAGGGGCAACAACAGCGGAAGTGGTTAGCGGACATTCGCCGTGGAGATATAAATATTGAAAATATCGGGAACTATCGAGTTTGCTCGCTGCATTTCATCAAAAGTAAGGCATTATTGACGTTTTATCTTTATTCATTTGTTATATAAAAAGTTGTAAAAGTGAAAAATCCGTCAGTAAAATTGCAATAATTGCCCATGGTTCTCAGGTGGGTTTTAACATGCAAAATGAAAACGCTTCTGAAGCTACATTTACCAATTAAATAATCGTAAACTATCAATGCGTTTTGAAATACATTTTACTCAGATGCAAGCTAAGGAATGGGATAATTGTCAGCTGTTAATTGGACAAAATCAGGACATTTAATTATTTGCCAAAATATATTTCTCAATGTTTCTTGTTTAAAGCCTGCACAATCACCCAAACTACTTATTTATTTTACTGACGGATTTTTCACTTTTACAACTTTTTATATAACAAATGAATAAAGATAAAACGTCAATAATGCCTTACTTTTGATGAAATGCAGCGAGCAAACGCGATAATTCCCGATATTTTCAATATTTACATCTCCACGGCGAATGTCTGCTAACCTGTTGTTGCCCCTTCAGCTCCCTCTTGTATTTACCTTCGTTTTTATCTATCTTCTGGACTGTAAAGTAAGATAACTGTGCCTCACGGTCACCCCGACTGGCACAGTTATTTACAGCTCAAAAACGGGCCATTTTCGCGGTTTTTAACGGGTGTGAAAGTGCGCGTTTTCAGCATCAATAGCATGTACCGGAAGTGACGCTTGTACCCCAGTTGGATTTTGCGGTCACGTGGGTGAGGATCTATGATCCAGTGACCTTTCGTGAAATCACCCTATATATACACACATTATACATTATGGCATCAGGCTGGGCTATCAGCTGAATTGAAGATTTTTTTTTAAGTGGACAGCTCCCCACCCTCAATCTTCATGCCACGCCTCTAGATATACTCGAGACCCTCCGATTCACTGACCTCAAAGCTGCCATTTGCAACATTGTGGCTAATCACATTCCAGACTTGTATCACAGTGTAATGCTGCTATTAATGAAGGTCATGGAAGGCATTGACTCTCAATGAGGAACAGATAACTTAATTTTATTTTCCTAATTGTGTTTTGCACTAACGTCTTTTTTCTTGTCACCGTCTTGGAGATTTATGTAAATTATATATAACTTTGTTTTTTTGCATGTTGTTTGAATCTATGTGCCCGTGATGCTATTGCAAGCATGATTTTCATTGCCCATGTACCTCTCCATATTGTTGCATATGACAATAAACGTGGCTTGATCTGAATTTGGATGAAACAGGATATCATAAAGTGTAGATCAATACAGCACAGGAAGAGGCCCTTCAGCCCACAATATCTGTGCTCTAAAGATACCATAAAGATACCCAAGCTCCTGCCCATCAACCATTCCTTCTATCCAGAGATGCTGCCTGTCCCGCTGAGTTACTCCAGCATTTTGTGTCCATCTTCGAAGTAAACCAGCATCTGCAGTTCCTTCCCACTCATAAAGATACCCACGTCTCTAAAGATAAAAAGTCTGTATCCCTGAAACTGAAAATCAAAGTAAAGTCACTGGTAGAATATGCATAAGTTCACCAAGTTCTTGATGATGAATTTTCTCCTCATCTTATTTATCAATTCCTTGGCTGTGCTTGGTCTCGCTGATGCACCAGAATCACATTGGGAACACGAGATGCAGGAGAGGAGGTGCACTCTTATTTTGTCACATTAAGGCCCGGTGTCCTGGCAGCACTGTGCGAGTGTGAGGGTGTCACTGATGAGGGTGCCAGTCCTTCTAGAGGCAGACCTAAATTACTACCTGCCTCATTGGAGACCTGAAGAAGGGTTTCGGCCCGAAACGTCGCCTATTTCCTTCGCTCCATAGATGCTGCTGCACCCGCTGAGTTTCCCCAGCAATTTTGTGTACCTTCATTGGAGACCTTCTTTACTATCTCTGATTGGACTTTACCTTGCACTTAACCTTGTTCACATTATTCCCTTTATCATTTATCTGTACATTGGATGGCTTGATTGTAATCATGTATAGGCTTTACGCTGACTGGTTAGCTTGCAACAAAAGCTTTTCACTGTACCTCAGTACACTTGATAATAAACTAAACTCAGACACAGTCCTATTGCCCAATGTGATTGAAAGCTACATTTACAAGCCTATGTCCAATTCAGGACGCACACATACCCAATAATAAATGGAGTAGTTGTTAAAAAAACCTCCCAAAGCAATCTAGCATCATAATCCTTGGTTCAATGTCATTGTTCCCGGCATCTGTCAGTATACAGTGGAGTTTCTGAAGGTGTTTGGCTTTGCAAGAGTGCATGCAAAATCCACTCACTCAGTCATTCCAGAAAAAGCAAACAATCGCTTTTCCACACAACTCATTCATAGAAACGGGCATCGTTTTAATTTTGTTACTGTCTAGCGACCAGTCAAGTTATTTTGTAATGTGTTGAGTCCGAGCTGCCTTTCAATTCACCAGAGTGTACTGAATGGAACAGAAATGAAGCCTTTTAATGCTTATTCTAAATGTTAATATGTTCTTTCAAACAGGAGATGAGATGTTTCCAAAGAATAGCAAGCATTGGCATTACTAAGGAATTACATTCCTCCTCCTCGACACTCCAGTTGGGCAGAAGACACTGAAGCGGCACAGTGGTAGAGTTGCTGCCTTACAGCACTTGCAGTGCCGGAGACCCGGGTTCGATCCCGACTACGGGTGCTGTCTGTATGGAGTTTGTACGTGCTCCGTGCAAGTTTTCCCCGAGATCTTCGGTTTCCTCCCACACTCCAAAGACATACAGGTATGTAGGAAAAATTGGCTTGGTAAATGTAAAAATTGTCCCTAGGTTGTGCAGGATAGTGTTACTATGCAGGGATCACTGGCCGGCACAGACCCGGTGGGCCAAAGGCCTGTTTCCGCACTGTATCCCTAAACTAAACTTGAAAGCATGCACTAGCAGACTCAAGATAGCATTTTCCCTTGTGTTTGGGGGTAGTTTACCCTGAAAATAGACAATACGCTGGAGTAACTCAGCAGGACAGGCAGCATCTCTGGAGAAAAGGGAATAGGTATGTTTCGGGTTGAGACCCTTTTTCAGTAGGAACTTTCCTTCTGTTGCCTCCGCCTCCATGACATTTTCTATGGAAAAGATCCCTCACCACCCAGTGATGACCCCTTCACCCATTTCCACCAGTCCCCTTCCTCTTGGACCAGACAGCCTTCTACCCTATTTAGACCTTTTCATTTCCAACAAAGAGTTTGAAGATGGGTTTCTACCCAAAACATCACCTATTCCTCGTCTCCTAATATATTGCCTGACCTGCTGAGTTACTCCAGCATTTTGTGTCCATCCTCGTTGTTCTCTGATTTGATGTGATAGCATGTCAATAAATGCTTCACCTCAGAACACATGACAATAATAAACCTAAACAAGTTAAAAAAGTGATTTAAGAATCAGATATCTTTCTGATGCAACACTTTCTGTGGTAGAATGCAAATCCATGTTATGTGTAGTGGGTGGAGAGAAGCATTTTAACTATGACTCATGCAGAAACATAATTACATCCTGTTGATTACAAATCTAGATCTAGGAAAGAAAAAAAGTGTCTAGGTGATACATGCTGTTATAAAGTCATTGGATGGAAACAGACCCTTCAGCTCAATGTGCCCACATTGGCCAACTTGTGCCATCTACACTAGTCCCACCTGCCAGCATTTGGCCCATATCCCTCTAAACCTGTCCTAACCATGTACATGTGCAAATGTTTCTTAAACGTTGTGATAGTACCTGCCTAATCCATCTCCTCTGGCAGCTCATTCCATACACCCACAGCACTGTGTGATATGGTTACCCCATCAAGTTTCTATTAAATATTTCCCCCCTCACCTTAAATCCATGTCCTCTGGTTCTTGATACCCCCAAACACATGGTAGACACAGTCTCTTGCCCAATCTATTCTTCTCATGATTTTGTACATTTTTATAAAATCACACCTCATCCTCCTGCACGCCAAAGAATAGTCCTAGCCTGCTTAATCTCTCACATTAGCTCATGCCCTTCTTCTTCTTGCGTATGGCATGCACAGCCTAAAGTTGTTGGGCAACTTGTTCTATTTGATCTTATTTGATTGTGCACGCCAGGTTGATTGCATTCGTCGAAACAGGGCGGACCACGTGAAGGTTGCAGTCTTCCACCACAGCTCATGCCCTTGAGTCCTGACAACATCCTTGTAAATCTCTACACCCTTTCCAACTTGACAACATCTTTCCTATAACAGTGTCCAGAACTGCACACGATACTCTAAATGCAGCCTCACCAAAGTCTTATGACTGCAACACGACCTCCCAACTTCTACACTTAATACACTGACCGATGAAGTCCAATGTACCAAAAGCCTTTTTGACCACTACATCTACCAGCGGTGCCACTTTAAACAAACTATGTACCTGGTCTCCTAGATCACTCTTCCCTACAACACTCTCCAGAGCCCTACATTTCACTGTGTAGGTCCTGCCCATGTTAATCTTCCCAAATGCAACACCTCACATTTCTCTGTATTAAATTCCATCAATTCAATTGTGTTGGATGCACAATTTTCATTGGCATTTGCAACTCCTCAGTAAATGAAGTTGCTGACCTCCAAATAGATTGATAAGCAGCAAGTAACATTTTATGTCACAAGATGCCAGGAGATCACCACCTCCAACAATAGAGCATCTATCCACCTATCCTTGATGCTCCATCACATTAGCCTTAACTCGTGGGTAACTGTTGGGCAGTACAGTGGCACAGCTGTAGTGTTGCCAACTTACAACGCCAGAGACCCAGGTTCAATCCTGACTATGGGTGGTTCCCGAATGGAGTTTGTATGCACTTCCAGTGACCTTGTGGACTTTCTCCGGTTTCTGCCCACACTCCACATACTCATTTCACCCCTACCATTGGGAAGAAGAGGTACAGGAGCCTGAAAACTGTAACGTCCTGGAACAACTTCTTCCCTACAGCCATTTGGCTATCAAATACTACAACCTCAAATGATTTCTGAACTACATAGACTATTATTGCTATCATTGCAATACAATTGGGTGGTTTTTGTGTGTATGTGTGAAATAGAAATTGAATATATATATATACACACACACATACATATATACACAAATATACATAAATATATATACACACACATAAATATATATGCACATATATATATATACACATACGGATATATACACACACACACGCACACTGAACTTTTTTTCTCTTGTTTATTATATTGTTAACAGTGTACTATGTTTACATATTCTGTTGTGCTGCTGCAAGTAAGAATTTCATTGTTCTATCCGGAACATTTGACAATAAAACACTCTTCACTTGACTCTCCTGAAAGACACAGGTTTGTAGGTTAATTGACTTTGGTAACATTGTAAATTGTCCCCAGTGTGTAGGATAGTGCTGGTGTACAGGGTGATCATTGGCCAGCGCAGACTCATTGGGCCAAAGGGCCTGTTACCGTGCTGAATCTCTAAAGTCTAAGTCATTGCCAAGCCTTCAGGATCAGCAACCTACAGGTCAGGATCAGCAACCTACAGGTCAGGACCAGCCACATTAATAGAGAGGCTGTAGTGTACACAGTCCCTCTTTTTCCAGTGACATATCCATCCTAGTGTGCACACATTTCTCCAACGATCCTGTTGATTGAAAACTCCAATGCCCCTCAGCTTTTTAGCGACTTGGAGCCCTTCGGCATTCTGTTTTCATTCCGTACACCTGCCGATCCATGCATCATTCCAGTTGTCAGTTGAAAACTTTCTCCTGCACCAGGGGTTGAGGCTCAGAAAACTAATTTAGGAACAGCTTTCCAGAGCCTCAGGCTATTAAATCATCTGATGCTTCAGTTGCAGCTACCTTCACCTGCCAGTCAGTGATCACAATTTATCATATTGCTTCTGAAGGCGATTCTTGATCCATACAAATGAGATAGCGTATTTGTTCTAGATACCAGAGACAGAAGCAATTTGAATAAGCTATTCACAAGGGAAGTGAACCACAGCTAAGGTCATCGCTCTGTTCCGTCAACTGCGCAACATCACAGGGCCGCAGTTGATCCCAGTATCCCACTGCTTCCCCTGTCAAAACTAAATTAACACAGCGCTTTATAACAATGTTCCAATCACAAAAATTGTTCAAACACCAATTCCATTTGTACCGTCTTGAAGCATCAAACTTTTGTGACTATCCAACTTCCAAGATATCAATCAAGTCACCATTAAGAGTTAATCAAACATTAGCCTTCATTCAATGACACGGCTGTCTATAAAACACCCATTATGATGTTATTATTAAATGTAGAGTTATGGAGTTTTTGCAGTGCAGAAACAGGCCCTTCAATCAACTTACCCTTTCAACCAAGTTGCCTCTGATCTACTCCCCTATGCCTTAATTTGGCTAATATCCTTCTCATTTTTTCCCATCCATGCACAAACGTCTTTTAAAAACATGCAAGTGTATCTGCCTCTACAATTTCCTTTGGCAGCGGGTTCCATATACCTTCTGAAGTTCCTGCTTGAATCCTTTTGAAATCTTTGCCCACTAGTTTTATACTCCCTTACCCTGGAAGAAAGACTGTAAGCATTCTCCTTTTCCATGCCCCTCATAAGTTAGAGCAGAATTAGGTCACTTGGACCATCAAATTTACTCCACCATTCAATCATGGCTGATCTATCTTTCCCTCTCAATCCCAATCTTCTGCCTTCTCTTCATAATCCCAGACACCTGTACTAATCAAGAATCTGCCAATCACCACCTCAAAAATTAACTTGGCCTCCACTGCCATCTGTAGCAAATAATTCCATACATTCACCACCCTCAGACTAAAGAAATTCCTCCTCCTTTTATTATGAGGCCATGGCCTCAGGTCCTGGACTCTCCCACTCATGGTTTTGTCTATGTACATAAGATGACCCTTCTATGCTCAATGGAAAAAATACCCAGTCTCTCCAATTTCTCCTTATAACTCAAGACCTCGAGACATGGCAACATCCTTGCAAATCCTTTCTCGCCCTTTCCAGCTTAATGACGTTCTTCCTATAGCTAAGGTGACTAGAACTGCATACAATGTCTCACCAACATCTTGTACATTTGCACATCAACTTCAGCTCCAGGAACTCAAGCATTCATCTCGAGTAAAGCAAAGAAGTAGTAGGCATGGGGATTTTGGGGAAAATTCTAATACTTAAATTGAATTGAATGGTGGAGGGGAAGGGGGAAGCAAGTCACACAAGGGTGGTGGAAAAGTGGTTACATTATTGGAGGAGAAATTTGGAAGTTTAAAACCCTAGCACAATAGGTGGGGAATTCTAATAGCATCACATTTTAAATATAGAATGAAATATTGATCACAATCATACAAATTCATCTGGCTCATCTAATGCTCCTTGTGAAAGGATAGAAAGTCATAGAGCCACACAGGAAAAACTGGCCTTTTAGCCCAACTCATCCTTGCCGACCAAGATGCTCCACATAAGCTCGTTCGATTTGCCTGCATTTGATCCATATTCCTCTAAACCTGTCCAATCCATGTACCTGCCTAACCGATCTATCACCCTTACTTGATCTGATTTGCAGATGACACCAGGTTTACGGCAACTTCACAAATGCACTCTGTAAAGATCTAACCAGCCAGGGATTAAGGGAAATCAAGGACTAGTCTGAAGAAGGGTCTCGACCCGAAACGTCACCCATTCCTTCTTTCCAGAGATGCTGCCTGTCCCTGCTGAGTTACTCCAGCTTTGTGCGTCTATCCGCATGTAATTAATCCAGGCCTTTTTAGTGAAACAAAGATGAAATTAGACATCCAAATAAAGGAGAGTTGAAAGCTTGAGGATGTTACAGGGAGAATGAGGGATTTGAATACAAAAAGGATCTTTTGAAGTTTGAGGGGGGTTTGGGTCAGGGACTAATTGCAAGATTTGTTTCTAATAAGGCAAACGCTGCAAGTTGATCCATTGGAGTTTTTAAATCATGCAACTTCTATGCGAGTGCTAGCTCAGTTCACTGCAAAACAATCTGGAGTCTACAAAGGGAATCTTCGAGTATTATTCCCATCTGATGGAATCTCTTTCCTTAGAAAAGCTGAAAATAAATAAAATATATTTCGACAAGCTACAATTTATGCTAAAAACACACATTGGCATTCCATAGCCTGCATTTCAAGGCATTCTCAAGCAGGCATGAGAGAGAAAGAAATATAGAACATATAGAACATAGGTTTAAGGTGGGGGGGGGGGGCATTTTTTTAAAAACAAAGGGTGGTGGGTATATGGAACAAACTGCCGAAAGGGGGGAGTTACTATAACAACAGTTAAAAACCATTTCGACAGGTACATGGAGACCATAGATTTAGAGGCATGTGGGCAAACACATGCAGGTGGAACTTGTGTATATGGGGCATGTTGATCAGTGTGGGCAAGGTGGGCTGAAGGGCCCTTTTCCACACTGTATTACTATTAAGGCTTCCAAGATATAGTGTGACCTGACCAGTCATTGAACAATGCATCAGACTGCGGATAACCCTCTCCTCCCTATTTTAATGTAATAAAAAGGAACTGCAGATGCTGGTTTGCATCAAAGATAGATACAAAATGCTGGAGTTTAGGGGTGGCACAGAGGTAGAGTTGCTGCCTCGCAGTGCCAGAGACCTGGGTTAGATCTGACCCCGAGTGCTGTCTGTGTGGAGTCTGTGCGTTTTTCCTATGACCATGTGTGTTTCTGCCTGGTGCTCTGGCTTCCTGCCAAATTGGAAAGCCATGTGGGTTTATATGTTAATCGGCCATGGTAAATAGCCTCTAATGTGTATGAAGTTGATGCAATGGTGAGAATATAGAAAGTGTGAACTGGTGATCAAGTTTGTGCAGGCTCTGTGGGCCAAAGGGTCCATTTTCATGTTGTATCTCTAAACTAAAGCATTTCATCTGAACCCATGTAGGTTCATACACGACAGTGCCTGCTAAATAATAAGGGCCCCAAGATACCCCTCCGTTTTAGTTTAGTGTGGAAATGGGCCACTAAGGGGGCACCGACCAACAACCATTAATTCTATCCTACACTCTAGGGACAATTTACAGAAGCTAATTAATCCTACAAACTTGCGTACGTCTTTGGAAGGTGGGAGGAAACTCTCGCAGTCGCAGGGAGAAAGTGCAAACACCGTACAGAGATCACCCTTAGTCAGGATCGAACCCATGTCTCTGGCACTGCAAGGCAGCAACGCTCTCTGCGCTACCCTCTACAAGAGATCTCAATCACAGCATTAAGGAGAGAGTCATGTTTAGTATGGTCTCCATGAAACAATTCTTGACAAATTAACATCATACTGTGAGGGAAATCTCAAAAGAGACAGCAGTGTGATTCGAGAGTACACAAAATTGCTGGGGAAACTCAGTGGGTGCAGCAGCATCTATGGAGCGAAGGAAATAGGCGACGTTTCGGGCCGAAACCCTTCTTCAGACCCGAAACATCACCTATTTCCTTCGCTTCATAGATGCTGCTGCACCCGCTGAGTTTCCCCAGCAATTTTGTGTACCTTCGATATTCCAGCATCTGCAGTTCCCTTTTGAACACAACAGTGTGATTCGAGACATGGATTTGAAAAGCCATTTGATGTACATCCTTTAAAGATTAAATAGACTTGGCCTTCTGAGATGCATCGTCCCTCATCACACTGCTACAAAATATATAAATATCAGAATCTGTTCAGAAGATAATGGGGAAACTTTGAATAGACAGTAGAAGTCCACATTGACAACACTCCTCAATAAAGACCAAATAGAGCAGGGGTAGACTCTGCTGCCTCACAGCGACAGAGACCCGGGTTCGATCCCGACTACGGGTGCTGTCTGTACGGAGTTTGTACGTTCTCCCTGTGATTGCGTTAGTTTTCTCCAGGTGCTCCGGAAAGATGTGCAGGTTTGTTGGTTAATTGGCCTCTGTCAATTGTCCCTAGTAGGATAGAATTAGTGTATAGGCGATTGTTAGTCGCATGGACTCTGTGGGCTGAAGGGCCCATTTCCACACTGTATCAATAAAACAAACTATAAAGCTAAGGAAAAATAATATTACGCACACCAAAAATTAGATGAAGCCTTACTCCACCTTGATCACTGTTTAATTTAAAAAAATGACTTCACTTGCAAAATATTCTTCCCAATATTTTTGCAAGAGTCTTCCATTCAACCTTCAAATACACTTTCAAATTCACAAGTTGAGTAAGCCAAGGCCAAAGAAAGATTTTTTGCGTTCTATTTTGGGCAATATTAAATATCAGGTAATAGATTAAATGCTGAACATTGCTCTTTTTCTTAAAAATACATTTAACACACAACCCTGATAATTTAATATTAGCCTGGGCACAGGAGAGGATTTTTCGTGCTCACCTCTGAAAAAACCTAATGAGATTTTTTTAATGTTACAGCATGGAAAGGCCTTGGTTTAACATCTCATCTGACATGAATAGGTCATCTCCAACAATACATGTTTCCCTCTGCAATGGAACACAAACTCAGATATTTCCATTCAGGGGTTTGTAGTTTTAGAGTAGGTAGGTGTTAATTGAGATACTATTTTGATATTTGGACTTTTCTGAACATCAGGTGTGATCCTTTGCTGTACAGAAGCTATGATCTGCAAGTTATTAATCCAGAGTGATACAGTTGTGCAGCTGGTCGACTTGAGACATGGGTTCAATCCTGACTTCAGATGCTGTTTGTGTGGAGTTTGCACATTCTCCCTGTGACCATGTGGGTTTTCTCCGGGTGCTCACATTTCCTCCCACATCCCAAAGATGTTTAATTGGCCCTCTAAATTGCCCCTCATGTATAGGGAATGAATGAGAAAGTGGAATAACCCATGAACTAATGTGAATGGGTGATCGATGGTCAGCGCAGATTCAGTGGGCCGTGAGGCCTGTTTCCACCATGTGTCTTTTAATCAAATTGCCCTGACCCTTATGCATGATACGGTAATCCAATTTACTTTACACTTTAGAGATAGAGCGGAAACAGGCCCTTTGGCCCACAATCCAGCGATCACCCTGTACACTAGCACTACAGACAATTTTCAATTTTTACGGAAGCCAATTAACCCACAAACCTGCATGTCTTTGGAGTGTGAAAGTAAGTAAGGTTATTGGCCAAGTATTCTCATACAAGGAATTTGCCTTGGTGCTCCGCCCACAAGTAACAACATGACATACAGTGACAGTTACGAATGACTCAGAAAACACTAAACATTAATAATAATAAAACATTAATGATAAAACACCATTGATCAAGCATGTGAACCAACAAAATGCCAGATCAAAGGGAGACTACAGATTTTTGGCTGTTGAGTAGAGCAACTACTCGTGGATAAAAACTGTTTTTATGTCTGGCTGTGGCAGCTTTGACAGTCCGGAGTCGCCTTCCAGCGGGAAATGATTCAAAGAGTTTGTGGCCAGGGTGAGAGGGGTCAGAGATGATCTTGCCCGCTCGCTTCCTGGCCCTTGCAGTGTACAGTTCATCAATGGAGGGAAGGTTGCAGCCAATAACCTTCTCTGCTGATCGGACGATTCACTGCAGCCTCCAGGTGTTGTGCTTGGTGGCTGAGCCAAACCAGACCATGATGGAGAAGGTGAGAACAGATTCTACGATGGCCGTGTAGAATTGGACCATCATTGCCTTTGGCAGATTGTGCTTCCTCAGCTGCCGCAGGAAGTACATCCTCTGTTGTGCCTTTTTGACTGTGGAGTCGATGGTAGCCCCCCACTTAAGGTCCTTGGAGATGATTGTTCCCAGGAACTTAAAAGAGTCCACAGATGTGACTGTGGTGTTGTTGATGGTGAGTGGGGTGAGGAGAGGGGGAGCTCTCCTAACGTCTACTTTAGGAGAAAAGACTACAGAAATCCGAACACCTAGAGAAAGCCCACGCGGTCACTGTGAGAACATACAAACTCCGTACAGACAGTCCCCATAATCAGGATTGAACCAGAGTCTCTGAGACAAAGGCAGCAATTCAACCGTTGAGCTACATAACCTTCAAAGCTGTCTTCCCATTGTAAAAATAATCTTTATATTTGAAGATCAAAGGCAGGCTTGCCCAGAAAATATATTCCGGCTGACATTACTGGCCTTTCTTAGTTCACATCTAAAAAAAATCTACTTTCAAAAATCCATCCCAATGCTTCAAATATTAAAGTCAAATGCCCCATTGTATATCGAACAAAGTCAGCACAGAGTAGTATTTTCCCACGAATAGCACAGCAATTGCTTTTCATTCTTGGCATTCGGGTTGAAATGCCATTTAAATGGGTTTCATAACACTTCATAAAATGTTGACTCCAAAACAAAGCCATGACCATTTACTTAATGGACAAGTTCCAGATCCGCAGGAAGTCAGACAATGCACAATCTGAGCACAAACTTCACAGAGAGACAGCTTAGAGAATCATTATGCAAAGGACGGTCCAAGTGAAGAGCATTCCCCAGGGAGAAATTACAATAAGTCACAAGGCAAATTGAAATTCTCACAAATTCGAGAAATGATTGCTAAGGACACCGGCAGATAAAAATGTAATACTATAGAAGCAGTGAATGTTGGAGAAACAAGAACGTGCAGATGGACTCAAAGTGCCGGAGTAATTCTGTGGGTCTGGAGAAAATGAATAAGTGACATTTCGGATCCGAAACATCATCTATATTTTTTATCCTCAGAGATGCTGCCTGACCCACCGAGTTACTTCAGCACTTTGTGTTTATCTTTGATATAAACCACCATCTTCAGTTCTTTGTTTCTACAGAAACTACTGATGCTGGTTTACCAAAAAAGACAAACAGTGCTGGAGTAACTCAGTGGGTCAGACAGCAACTCTGGAGAACGTGGATATTATCCAAAATCCTGTTTGGGCCCGGACAGGGTACTGTTTTATGTCCTATGTTAAGGCTTCAGGTCCAAAACTCATCAATAGAACATTAGTTCTGGTAAGTTAACTGTTTTTTTTTCATTATATAAATGTTGCCTGGCTTTTCCCAGCATTTTTGTTGTTTTTATTCAGGAATTCCACCATCTGCAATTGTTTCTTAATCTTCATTTATTGAAAGATTAATGCATTCTTTTGGGTGCATTGTCAAATACATTAATAGAAGGAAGAGGGGATGGATCTCATCAAAATTTACCAAATAGTGAAAGGCCTGGACAGAGTGGGTGTGGAGAGGATCTAGGAACGGATGGCACAGCCTCAGAATAAAAGGACGTACCTTTACAATGGAGCAGAGGAGGAATTTGTTTCGCCAGAGTGTTGAGAATCTGTGGAATTCATTGCCACAGGAGGCTGTGATGGCGAAGTCTGGGTAATTTTTAAAGGAGGGATCGACTGGTTCTTGATGAGCAAGGGTGTCAATGGAAATGGAGGGAAGGCATGGCTAATGGGGTTGAGAGGGAAAGATAGATCAGCCATGATTAAATGGCAAGGTAGACTCGAGGGGCCAAATGGCCTAATTCTGCTCCTATGTCTCATGTTCTAAGATGTACAACACCAATAAAGGTAAAGCTTATAATTTCCATATGATAATTATGCAAAGAGTTAACCTGATATGGAATTTGTTTAATGTGGATACTGTAAATCAAATAAATCCAGAGTTTCAACGAGATGTATCCGAATGTGGAAGATAATTTGGAAGAACACAGTGACAGGCTAACTGCAAATAGAATTGAAGGGTTTTCTTCCTACTGGGAACTATTCCAAGCTTAAAAGTATTTTTCTGTGCAGTAACAATCTGATGATTCTGAACTTGAAGGGATCTCATATCACAAGACTGATCTATTGGGGCAGCACAGCAGTAGAGTTGCTGCCTTCCACGCTGGAGACTCTAGTTAGATCCCGAGTATGGGTGCTGTCTGTACAGAGCGTGTACGATCTCCATGTGACCAGGTGGATTTTCTCTGGGTGCTCCAGTTTCCTCCCACACTCCACAGGTTTTTAGGTTCATTGCCTTCAGTAAAGTTGTCCCTAGTATCCAGTACTTTGTACTGGAGTTGGGAGTTTCAATGCCAGCATGTGAAGATGGGGGCTCCGCCAGAGCCCAGCCTGTGAATGCAGAGCAGAACAACAGACAGCCAACCATGTCATCTCTGGGTGCCCGCTCCACCACCCACCAAATGGAGCTCAGGGCCGGGGAGACATTGACGCAGAGATAACAACCTGGCTGCTCAACACCCAGCTTGAGATCTAACTATTCCTTTGGTATATTTATGTTTCATTCACAAGAAGAAGTCTCTAGTGTTTAGGATGGTGTTAGTATACTGGTCAGTGCAGACTCCATGGGCCAATGGGCCTGTTTCTGCACTGTATCTCTAAAGTCTAGAGACAGGAGGAAGGTGATGTTCCAATAATTCTTCCTTGATAACTGCACAAAGATGGGTGGCACGGTTGACACCTCTTTTCCCCTTTCTTGATCTCTGTCTCCATCACACCTGCCACCCTTTGAGTGAAAAATGTACCTCTCAGGCTCCTATTAAATCATCTCTCCCCTCACCTTAAACCCATGTCATTTGGTTCTCGATTCCCCTACTCTGGGCAAAAGACTCGGCATCGACCCGATCTATTCTTCTCAGCCTACTTAACCTCTCCCTATACCTCAGGCTCTTGTGCCCTGGGATCATCCTCGTAAATCTTCTCTGCACCCTTTCCAGCTTGACAATATATTTCCTATAGCATGGTCCCCAAAACTGAACGCAAAACTCAAAATGCAGCCTCACCAATGTCTTATACAATTACAACGTGACCTCCCAACATCTATACTCAATGCCAAAAGGCTTATTGACGATCCTATCTACCTGTGATGCTAATCTCAATGAACTATGTAACTGCACTCCTAGATCCCCCTGGTCCACAACACTATTCAAATACATTCACCATTATCCATGCAGGGCTAATTGGGAAACCAGATGTGTCTAATTGAATTTCTGATCATGATTTTGTTTAAGTATTAAAAGACAGGATGGCTGGACATATTATGTTGATACTCATGTACGCCCAGTGTGAAGTGTATTCCTTTTCATGTATTTGGCAGTAACAGTGTATGGTAAAAGAACAGAATGCATCAATGCTTCTTTGATCATCACAAGTACTTCTTTGATTGATATTTGGTTATTTCACATGGGAAACACACTTGGCTGCATTGTGAGAGCACATTTGAGGCATTTTAGGCAAATATGGGGGAGAAGGACCAAAACTGTGTTGTTATGTGTAGCTCACCATCAGTTCCATTGAACAACACCGATCCAATCATCATATTGGCACATAAATACAGCACAGGAACAGGCCCTTCAGCCCGTATGTACCAAATCACCATGGATCATATGCATTTTCATCAACACCACAAAAAAATCTTACTCAAGTTCATATGACATGACTTTTTACAGCCAAAGCAATGCTGGCAATTCCCAATTAGTCCAAAGGTAGACACAAAATGCTGTGTGTCCTAGCGGGTCAGGCAGCACTCTGGAGAAAAGAAATAGGTGACATTTCAGGTCAGAACCTTTCTTCAGACACAAAACATCACCTGTTTCTTTCTTCCAGAGATGCTGCCTGACCCACTGAGTTACTCCAGCATTTTGTGTCTATCTTTGGTGTAAACTAGCAACTGCAGTTCCTTCCTACACAGATACAAAATACTAATTTAACACCTCATACATGCTCTGACTCCAAGCATAAACATCCTCCATTACCCATGTGCACCTGACCTTCACCCTGGATATCCTTTTGTTTTTAAATGTATATATAAAAAAAGCATAATCTTTTCTTTAATCCAACTTGCAAAATACATTTCATGCACCCTTTTGCCCTTTCTGATTGCCTGCTTGAGTTATTTCCTTCTTGCTTTATAGTCATCAAAGGCCCTGTCTGAATTCATCATCTTTACATATACTTCCATTTCCTTTTTAACCAAACTTAGAACTTCTCTCATAATTCACCATTCCCTTACCTTGCCATCCATATCCCTCCTCCTCAGTGGAGCATGCCAGCTCTTAAACTCTTTAAATGACACCCACTTGTCTGATGTGGAATTGTGCCAATAACAGCTGTTCCCAATTTACATCGTCTAGCTTCTGCCTAATAATGTTGTAAGCTGCCTTCCCTCAATTTAGTATCCTCCTCAGGCCCAGACTTGTCCTTATTCACAACTAGCTTGAAGCTTATGCAGTTGTGATCATTGTTCCCAACATGCTCTTCCACTGAAACACCAATGATAAGCGTCAAAATATAAAATATTCATTTATTTTTAATTGTGAAGAGCACAGCTACATATCACTCTTAATGTTTAATGGGTTGATGTGTGCAAACACACAAAGATGAGGAAAGCATAATTTCAGACACCTGTCTTTGTTCTCAGCTAGGCATCTAACATTTCCACTCAAGATATTTGTCCCCTGACTTTTAAAGGAGTGTGTTTGTGAGCGTTGCTTCATAAACTTCAGACTCTGTTGTATTATTACCATGTAAATATCTTGCCAATAGTTACAGCCATAAACAAGACACATAGTGATAGGGTAACTCAACGGGTAAGGTAACATCTCTGGAGAACATGGATGGGTGACGTTTCGGGTCGGGACCCTTCTTCAGAATGATTGTAGAAGCAGGGAGAAAGCGGGAAGAAAGGTGAGGATGGGACAAAGCCTAACAAGTGATAGGTTGATACAGATGAGGAGGGGGGTGTTAGATTAGCAGACGGTTGGATAAATGCCGGAGAGGAAGAGCCAAAGAGTGTGCAATAAAGAGATAAGGATAGAAGATGCATGAAATGTGAAGCCAGAGGAAGAAATATAGGTGGAAGGGAATGGGGCAATGGGAAAGGGGGATATGGTTGCACATTAAGGTGAAATGCAGGGAAGAGAGGGAGAAAGAGGATGGGGGAAAGGGAAGGGACTGTTTGTAGGTTAGTTCCTTAAAGTTATCAGGCAGCTCAACCATCCTATCTGAATCTGAATCTGAATTCCTTCATTGTCATTCAGACATTTCGGTCTGAACGAAATTTCGTGCCTGCAGTCATACATATAGTAATAAATAACAAAAACACACAATAAACACAAATTAACATCCACCACAGTGAGTTCACCAAGCAACTCCTCACTGTGATGGTGGCAAAAGTCTTAAAGTCTCTGTCTCTTCCCTCCTTGTTCTCCCTCTGCGCTGAGGCGATCCAGGCTTCCGTTGTTGTGACCCCGCCGGGTGATGGTAAGTCAGTCCCGTGGCTCAACCGAGCTCCGCGAACGGGTCGGTTCAAGTTCCGTGGCCTGGGGTGGTCGAAGCTGCCAAAGGTGCTGCCCATCACCAACTATCACCAACTAGAGAGCAGTCCTGACCCAACATCTACCTCATTGGAGATAATCAAAATATCTTTAATCAGATTTTACTGGACTTTATCTTGCAATGAAAGTTACACCCTTTATCCTGTATCCTGTATGGACAGCTTCATTGCAATCAAATATAGTCTTCTGCTGAATTGATAACATGCAACAAAAATGATTTTCACTGTACCTCGGAACACATGACAATAAATTAAACTAAACTAAACCTAACTAAATTAGAGAATTCACTGTTCACACTGTGTAAGAAGGAACTGCAGATGCTGGTTTAAACCGAAGATAAAAAGCTGGAGTAACTCAGCGGGACAGGGAGCATCTCTGGAGAGAAGGAATGGGTAATGTTTCGGGTCGGGTCTGAAGAAGGGTCTCGACCCGAAACGTCACCCATTCTTTCTCTCCAGAGATGCTGCCAGTCCCGCTGAGTTACTCCAGCTTTTTGTGTCTATTACTGTTCATACTGTTGGGTTATGGGCTAAGTTTACTCCTTTGACTGGACGCAAAGATATTCACCAAACGCTGGGTCGAAGCGCAGCAGTGAAGTCAAAGTTGATCAATGGACAACATCCTTGACCCTTCCTAGGTCATCTGTTGCCGACCCTGATTTGTTCTGGCCTTTCCCAACCTCCAGTTCACCCACCCCCACCCCACATCCCCTCTGCTTTCAGTCTAAAGGAGGATTCCAACCTGAAACATCACCCATCCTTTCTCTGCCTGACCCACTGAGTTATTCCATCATGTTGTGTCGATCTTCGATCAACAGACAATACCCACCCTCTTACATGGTTACATGGTGTTTTCTTTCATTTGGGGAGCAGGTCCATCAGGAATGTGGCATTATGTTGACACAGCGACAGTGCCTAGCAACTCCAGTAACAACTATTATAATAGCTTATAATACATTAACACTGATGCAAACATCATTTGTGGTACTATATCAAGTGGAAAATGTTATTCTCAGTGTCTAATCTGCATTCAGCAGCAACACCTGATAGTGCACATCAACTACAATCAGCATCTGTGAAATTATCCTTCAGGCAGCATAGGCAGGACCCTCAATAATATTTGAGATAAGGAACTGCAGATGCTGGTTTACAAAGAACAAACACAGAGTGCTGGAGTAAATCAGCAGTTTGGGCAGCTGGATCGGGGTCCTTCTTCCGAACCCAGCAAGCCAACCTCTCTTCTCATAGGATAAAGTGTCCCACAATACTTTCTGGGCTGCTACTAAGCAAAACACTAATTGCTGGAGGCAGAGTCATAGGGTGATACAGTGTGGAAACAGGCCCTTCTGCCCAACTTGCCCACACCATCCAACATGTCCCATCAACACTAGTCCCACTTGCCTGCATTTGACCCATATCCCTCTAAACCTGTCCTATCCATGTACCTGTCTAATTGCTTCAATAACGTTGTGATAGTACCTGTCTCAACTACCTCCTCCAGAAGCACATTCCCTACACCTATCACCCTTTGTGTGAAAAAGTTACCCCCCAGAATCCTATAAATTATTTCCCTCTTCAACTTATGCCCTATGGTTCTTGAATCCCCTACTCTGAGCAAGAGACTCTGTACTTCAACCCAATCTATTTCTTTCATATTTTTTTACACCTCTATACGTTCTCCCATCATCCTACTGCATTCCAGGGAATAGAGTCTCAGCCTGCTCAACCTCTCGCTATATCTTAGACCCTCAAGTCCTGGCAACATCCTTGTAAATTTTCTCTGCACCCTTTCCAACTTGACAACATCTTTCCTATAACATGGTGCCCAGAACTGAACACAATACTCTAAATATGGAAGGTACACAAAAATGCTGGAGAAACTCAGCAGGAGCAGCAGCATCTATGGAGCGAAGGAAATAGGCAACGTTTCGGGCCGAAATCCTTCTTCAGACGGATGGGGGGTGGGGGAGAAGAAAGGAAAAAGGAGGAGGAGGAGTCCGAGGGCTGCGGGAGAGATAGGAAGGGGAGGAGACAGCAAGGGCTAACAAAATTGGGAGAATTCAATGTTCATGCCCCCAGGATGCAGACTCCCCTTCAAAGGGGGAAGGGGGTTAGTTGAAGGTTACGGAATATTGGAGAATTTATCATTCACTGGGAAGGGTTAACATCTCTCACTGAAGTGAGCTTATCCCATAGAAGTTATGCAGCACTGGACTAATGCAATAGGCCTACACTCACCCCATACAAAATCAGAGCAGTTATCCCCCAGTTTATTCAGTGCTGTGGTCGTTAGTTCTAATTTGGACTTCTAAGAGCACAGGCAGGTTGAGAAAAATCAACACAGTCTAACAACACTTAAGGGTTCCAGGACTGTAAGAAATTTGCATACTGAGAGACACTTACACGATTTTTGGCTTCATTTCAGTTTTTTTTTTTAAAGTAGCATAAAATCTTACAGCTTAATTTTGAGACAAAAAAATGACATAAAAATCAAATGTGGCACTGTGGCACAGCAGTCGAGTTGCTGCCTTACAGCACGAGAGGCCAATGCTCAAACCTGACTATGGATGCTGCCTGTACGGAGTTTGTACGTTCTCCGAGTGACTGTGTGGGTTTTCTCCGGGTGCTCTGGTTTCCCCCAACCCTCGAAAGATGTACAGGTTTATTGGTGAATTTACTTTAGTAAAGATGGTAAATTGTCCCTAGTGCGTAGGATAGTGCTAGTGTATGGGAATCGCTGGTCGGCGCAGACTCGGTGCACCAAAGGACATGTTTTTCCGTGCTGTATCACTAAACTAAACTAAATATTGGATCTTATTATTGCAATGCCAGATGGATGGGAAATTAAACAAATAGATGAAGCTTTGTTTGATAAATACCTCCCTTGATTTATGTGAAGGAATGCAATCTAAGTAATTACTTATCTGCACAATGTTGCCTCTATAATATTTGGCATATGCTTATACATATGCAGTTTCATAATTTTCTCAGATAATTTATAAAACCTATTTGCCAGGATGAACAAGGGGGCAAACCAGTCATTCCATGAAATTGAGACACAAGGTATTGCAGTCGCTGGAATCTTGCATAGAACACTAAATTCTGGAGTAACTCAACTGATCAGGCAGCATCTCTGGAGGACATGGGTAGGCGATGTTTCGGGTTGACAATTCTGTAAAAGAATGTTGTTGATGACTTAAGAAGCAAAGTGGTACACATACCCTGTTAAGCATTGACGGAGCTGAAGTAGAGATGGGTGAAAGCTTTAAGTTCTGAGGAGTAAATATCACCAGCTACGTGCCCTGGACCATCCATATCGAAGCATTGGCCAAGAAAGCACACCAACATCTCGACTTCCTTAGAAGGCTTAGGAAGTTCGGTATGTCCCCAACAACTCTCACCAACTTCTACAGATGCGCCGTGGAAAGCATTTTATCATGATGAATCAGAACATGGTTTGGGAAAAGTTCCACCCAAGACCGCAAGAAATTGCAAACGCAGCCCAGGCCATCTCACAAACTAACCTCCCTTTCATTAACTCAATTTGCATTTACGCTGCCTCGGCAAAACCACCAACATAAACAAGGACGTGTCTCACCCCAGTCACTCACTCGTCTCCCCTCTCACATCAGGCAAGAGGTACAGAAGTGTGAAAATGTGCACCTCCAGATTCAGGGTCAGTTTCTTCCCAAGCAACTGAACCATCTTATCAACAACTAGAGTGGTCCTGAGCTACCATCCACCTGATTGAAGGCCCTCAGACTATCTTTAATTGGATTTTACTGGACTTAATCATGCACTAACTGTTATTCCCTTTTTCCTGTATATATACAATGTGGACAGCTCGATTATAATCTGTACAATCTTTCCGCTGACTGGTTAGCACACAACAATAGCTTTTCACTGTACCTCGGTACACGTTTTTTTGGTGTTTTTTTTAATTTTCTATTGTTTGTATGGAAACTTATTATTCATTTTTTGTAAAGCACTTTGGTGTCAATGCGAGTTGACTTAAAACGTGCTATATAAATAAAACTTACTTACTTACTGACTTACGTGACAATAAACTAAACTAAAATTAGTGTGTGGCTAACATCTACTAAAATGGTTATGCCAAGAGAGTCTAAAGTTGTTGATTCTGGATAGGATACAGAGGTAAACTGACACTCTTTCAGAGTGACAAAGAAAGGACCATGCCATGAAAATAGTTTTCAATTCTGTCAATGAATGCTAGTGCAAACTGCTGGAAATGTCAAGCAATTAGCCTTAGAATAGGTGGAGAAATGTAGTTGATTTAACAACTGGTTTGAATTTAGGGAACTAAATGCACTTATTGAATAAATGGGCTCCTAGCCACACTTCTCCCCTAGTCCATTTTCTGAGGGTATGTCACATTCCACCTTCTTCCCATTTCTCCCTGCCATCTCCTTAGGCCCCCCATCTTCTCTGTGTCCATCACTGCCATAATTATTCCGAGAGTCACTTATCTTGTTTACCTTGGAGATCTCCCTGAACCAGCTACTGATCTTAGTTCCCCTCCCAACAATAAAAACTACTTTGCCAGAATCCATCCATTGAATTGTTCATTAAACCCAGTCGTCCAGGTATTTCTTGCCCCACATAATCTGCCCATTCTCAAAGAGACATAGTCATGGAGCCATACTACATGGAAACAGGCCCTATCACCCAACTTGCCATGACGTCCACGATGCCCCATCTGCAGTAGTCCCACTGCTCGCATTTGGCTCATATTTCTCTAAACCTTTCCCATCATTCTACCGATCCAAATGACTTTTAAATTTTAGTACAGTACCTGGCAGCTTATTCCATGTATGCTCCACTCTCTGTGTGAAAAGGTTGCCCCTCAGGTTCCTATTAAATATCTTCCCTCTCACCTTAAACCTATGTATTCTGGTTCTTGACTCCCCTATGCTAGATAAAACAATCTGTGCATTCACCCAAACTAAACTCCAGTACTTTTTAGTATCTTTCTTCATCCAATTTCATCCATCTCATATTCCACTTGGACAGCTTACAACCCAACGGTATGAACATAGAATTTTACATAACACTCCTCCCTTCAGGGCTGATAATGGCATAATGCCTCCAAAACTAACTGAGAAAAAGCAAGAACTAACCCAATATAAGGAGTACTGCTACAATATTCTGCCACTTACAGTATGGCAAAAGTAATACAAGCTTTTAAAAAACATGGATGAATTGGTGTGTATACTAAGTGAAACTCTGGAGAAAGACAATATGCCAGCAGAATGTTTGTGCATCAAAAATTGATATTTTGTAAATATTGTAAGTGAACTTAATGATGTGCATAGAGCGCGGTGCGGTGGCACAGCGGTAGAGTTGCTGTCTTACAGAGAATGCAGCGCCGGAGACCCAGGTTTGATCCCGACTACGGGTGCTGTTTGTACGGAGTTTGTACGTTCTCCCAGTGACCTGCGTGGGTTTTCTCCGAGATCTTCGGTTTTCTCCCACACTCCAAAGACGTACAGGTTTGGAGGTTAATTGACTTGGTAAATGTAAAAATTGTCCCTAGTGTGTGTAATATAGTGTTAATATGCGGGGATTGCTGGTCGGCGTGGACCCAGAGGGCCGAAAGGCCTGTTTCCGCACTGTATCTGTAAACTAAACTAAAAACAAAGCATGGTACCAATGTGTGACAGAAAGGAAATGTCCTCTATTGTGTAAATACAGGGCAGCACAGTGGTGCAGCAGTGTTACAGTACCAGAGACCTGGGCTCGATCCTGGCCTCGGGTGCTGTTTGTACAGAGTTTGTACATTCTCCCTGTGACTGCAGGTGTTTTCTCTGGATACTCTACTTATCTCCCATGTCCCAAACATGTGTAGGTTTGTAGGTTGATTGGCTTCTGTAAATTGTCCCTCTTGTGTCGGATAGAACTAGTGTACAGGCGATTGTTGGTTGGCGTGGACTCAGTGGGCCAAAGGGCCTGTTTCCACGCTGTATCTCTAAACTAAACTAAATGTAACATTAAAATAAAATAATTTTGCTTGTGAAACTGCCAGAGGAGGGAGTTGAGGCAGGTACAATAAAGGGCCTGTCCCACTTTCACGACCTAATTCACAACCTTTTTTACTCGTGGACATTTTTCAGCATGTTGAAAAAAACGACCTGACCTACTTAGAATAGTTTCTTTATTGTCATTGTAACATGAACCATGTACAACGAAATTGTAAAATGTCAGCCAGTCAGTGCACCATTCAAACATTTCTAAAAGCTAACGATACATACAAAGTAAAATATTTAAAAAGATAAACAACTAAAATAAATATCATAAAAATAGCACGCATAAACACCCAGCCCTACATCCTTCTGTCGATTTCATGTATGTATGTATCGCCCCTGCGTTCCTTGGCGGCTACATTTAGTGCCTTTATAGCAGTGGGGTAAAAACTTGATGCCACGAGTATCTACGACTAGCATCACAACCTGCTACGACCCACCTACGACCTCCTACGACCTCGTGCCGACCATGCTGCGAGTACGAGTCAAGGGCAAACTCGACAGAGGTCGTGAATTAGTTTGTGAAAGTGGGACAGGCCCTTAACAAGATTTGAAGGACTTGGACAGGTCCATGAATAGATAGAGTGGGTGTGGAGAGGATGTTTACTGTTATGGTGGAGTCAATGAGAAAAGGGCACAAGCTCAGAGTTAAAGGACGATCCTTTAGAATGGAGATGAGGAGAATTTCCTTTGTGATGAATCTATGGAATTTGTTGCTACATGACAGCTGTGGAGGCCAAGGCATTGGGTATTTTTAAAGTGGAAATTGGCAGGTTTTTGATTTGTAAGTGTGTCAAAGGTTACGGGGAGAAAGCATGAGAATGGGATTGAGGGGGAAAAATAGATCAGATGGCTATGAAGGGAATGGGGGGGGGGGGGATATGGAACGCGTGCAAGCAGAGGAGATTATCTTGGCATCTTGCTGTACGTTTATCTAGGCAACATGTTGAGCATGGATGGACATTGTGGGCTGAAGGTCCTGTTCCTGTGCTGTACCATTCTATGATCTATGTGCTATGTCCAGTGTGAGGAATATATTCTGTTTTAACTAAAAGGTTACAGGTTTGTAGGCTAATTGGCTTGGTGAATGTAAAAATTGTCCCTAGTCTGTAGGGTAGTGTTAATGTGCAGGGATCACGGGTTGCACGGGATCGTTGGCCGAAGGGCCTGTTTCTGCGCCTTATCTCTAAACTAAACTAAATATAAACTCTGGGATGTTCTGGGAAATAAACTTGGTGTAGAATAGACACCAAGTGGAAGTTCAGATTTTGGATTAATTAGTACGGGTGTGAGGGGTTATAGGGAGAAGGCAGCAGAATGGGGTTTGGAGGGATAGTTCAGCCATGATTGAATAGCAGAGTAGACTTAATGAGCCAAATGGCCTAATTTTGCTCCTATATCTTATTGTTTGTACTATGATTGTTAGTATCAACCAACATACTAACAAAAAAATGGAGCACTGGTGATTATAGATATTATCTCCATTGTGACAAGTGACTCATGTTGACAAAGGCCTCTTCCTTCCTTGATGAAGTATTCATTAAAATGGAAAAATATTGGGTTTGCCGTATCAAAAATATATTAATAGACAACAATCCCACATAAGAAGGTACAACAAATTATACGCTTAGAACATGGACTGGGTGGTGCATTTGATACCTCAATCGAGCTTGAGAGAAATCAACTCATCGCCTTCTCAGGTGGTTCCTCGAGTTGGCTTTCACTCCAGTGGTGTACATTAGGATTTGGCTGAAGAAACCAATGCAGGATCTATCGATTTCTTCACTGGTCGGATAGGCGATTCTTGGGTTAGGGTTTGCAGAGGCTGAACTGAAAGATGTGTAACGGAGTGTGTGTGGGTATTGCCAAGAATGTACAGGCCTTTTGGCCCAACCTCTCCATTCCAATCTTTATGCCTGTCACTAAACTCCTTCCACCTTACCTAATTTGGCTACATCCAGAAAGCCTATTCTTCAACATAGAACAGTACAACGCAGGAACAGGCCCTTAGACCCACGATGTTCAGAGCAAACATGATGCCAAATTAAACTAATCTCCAATGCCTGCACAGGATCCAGATCCCTCCGTTCCCTGCCTAGCTATGTGCCTATCTAAAAGCCCTTAAACGCCACTATCTTATCTCTTCTCCCTCTTGTACTTATCTGGAGATTGTAAACAACATTATAGAGGTGTACAAAATCATGAGAGGAATAGGTGGAGTAAATGCACAGAGTCTTTTGCCCAGAGCAGGGCAATCAAGAACCAGTAGACATAGGTTTAAGGGGGGAATGATTTAACGAGGGGGAACTTTTTTTACATAAAGGGTGGCGGGTATATGGAATGAGCTGCCAAAGGAGGTAGTTGAGGTGAGGACAATCGCAACATTTAAGAAACATTTAGACAGGTACATGGGTAGGATAAGTTGAGAGGGATTTGGGCCAAACACAGGCTGGTGGGACTAGTGTAGATGGGGCACATTGGACCAAACAGCCTTTTATCATGCTGTATGACCATGAAATAGGTATTGATGTAAAGCAATGAACAATACTTTTTTTTCCAAGATGCTTGCTATTAGGTGAGAGAGGTTTACATTAGAGAGTTAGTTATGTGTTCCCTTCATCAGTTGCGACCAGCAGTTTGCATTGTGTCTATTATTTATCCAGAAAAGACTTGTCACGGAATTTGAAAAACAAAACAGTGGGATTTGATTGCAGGAACAATCTGTCAGCTAAACCTGCAACACTCTCTGTGAATAAGCAATCAGTACATTGATTTAGAAAGTTCAATCGAAAATTGCAAGGATCATTCAGGATTCAAACCTTCCCAGCTTCAAATATTATGATTTTTTTTTTGCCTTCGCAACAGCAACAGACAAAGATTGCCAATTACCGCATTAACTACATTTGAACTAAACCCTTTACATTTGGACGTGAGAATTATTGCAAATCTTCCAGTGATTGAAGATAATCTGAATTCTCAGGTACATTTAATTACCAGGATGTAACTAACATTTGTTTTAATTGCCATTCCCTGTATCATCGCTCTCTACAGTGTGATGCAGCGGGCTTATAGTACAATACCAACCACCGTTTAATGCTCTCCTATCCATAGCTTTCAGAAGCACCAACATCTTCAGTATTCAATCAAGTTATGACCACAATTGAAATCTCCTTTCACGAATCATGAAGCATATTTAGAGGCATAGAGTCTTACAGCGTGGAAACATAGAAGATGAATGGTGGAAACCTGGACCCCTTGGCTCCACAACTCTCCGCAGAGTTCCACCCTTCACCGTGTAGGTCCTGCCCACGTTCGTGCTATCAACATACAACACCTCACATTTCTCTGTATTAAATTCAACCAAGCCCACCTGTCCAACGGATCAGGCAATTGTTGACAACCATCTTCACTATCAACAACACCGCCCACTTTTCTGTCATTTTTCTTTTTATAACTGCTCTTACAGAGCAATTAAAAAAAAAACATTTATCGTGGAATCTTAAAAGGCGAGTGGTTAAAGAATCTGTGAGAAATTGGAGTGGACGCAGAGAGATAAAGGCGCGGGACATGCTCTTTGAGTGGGAATTCGCACTGTGAAGAGTGTTTATTTAACTACATTTCCTCGCAGTACCAAGCAAACGGCCAGGCAAACCTGAATTCTGAAGAAGAGCCCCGACCCGAAACGTTGCCTAATATTTTTCCCTCCATAGATGCTGCCCGACCCGCTGAGTTCATCCAGCACGTTGTGTCTATCTTCTGGCTTCCCCAAGCTGGTTTCAGAGGATAGACACAAAAAGCTGGAGTAACTCAGTGGACCAGGCAGCATCTCTGGAGAGAAGGCACGGGTGACGTTTCGGGTCGAGACCAGAGGGTTCGCCGATACTCCGTCAGTAAACACACTTTGTATGCGCGGGTGAGGACTTGTGTGTGTGTTGTGTGTGTGTGTGTGTGTTGTGTGTGTGTGTGTGTTGTGTGTGTGTGTGGTGTGTGTGTGTGTGTGTATGTGTGTGTGCGCGTACAATCAACGGGATGTTACAATTCTGATCACAGGAGAGAGAACCGCTGAAAGACCAGAGTCCTTGATTGTGATCAGATCACTGAAACCACACACTCCGCTCGCAAGAGTTACGACCAGTTACTTCCCTCGCGTAGAACAGCGACCTCGGTGTTTCCATTCCCCGACCCCACCCCCTCACCCAGACTAGTTCTGAGGCAAAACAAGACTCTATTGAAAATCCGGACAGACGCTTGATTTATATCACACCATCCCCCGCCGTTCAAAGACACGCACTCGTTTCTAAGGTTATTTGTGGCCAATTTCCAAATCTACAGTGAAATCGCACTGGGGCAGCCGGAGGTCTGTCTTCTCCGGCGTTGGAATACCCCCTGCTTTAGGGGAATCGACACATCAGCCCTCAAACGAGCGGTAGTAAATGATTTGGCAGTGTGTGCGTGAGAGTGTGCGAGAATGGTGGTGTGTGTGAGAGGGAGAATGATTGTGTGTGTGAAAGAGAGAGAGAGAGAGAGAGAGAGAGAGGGGGGGAGGGAGAATGGTTGTGTGTGTGTGTGAGAAAGAGAGAGAGAATGGTTGTGTGTGTTGAGAGAGAGAGAGAGAGAGAGAGAGAGAGAGAGAGAGATAGCGCGAAAGAGAGTGGATCGATATGAGATAGATAGATGGATATAACAGGATAATGGTTGTGTGCGAGATTGATGGATAGATAGAGAATGGGTATGAGTGAGAGAGAAATAGAGAAAGGAGCGAGTTCCTGACGGTTCACGGCTTGGAACCGAAACAAAATTCAAGGCACCCACAATCCAATCTTTGGGTTGGAGGCGCATCCAACTTTTACAAGGCATCCATCCCCCGGTCAACAGACGTAGTGAATGTCTCTCCCTGGCCTCTGTTACAACCACAGCCGGAAACATGCAGGCGTCGCGGGGCGTTAAACACACGGAGAGAATCAGCGCAAGCTCAC
Source organism: Amblyraja radiata (assembly GCF_010909765.2). Lineage (NCBI taxonomy): Eukaryota > Metazoa > Chordata > Chondrichthyes > Rajiformes > Rajidae > Amblyraja > Amblyraja radiata. The sequence continues at coordinate 58,281,423 of NC_045956.1, read as the reverse complement.
CTATGTGAATGATGGAATCCGCAGTCACAACTACCGTGCAGTGAAGGCACCAGGTCGCCGCCACGAACAAGATCACCGGGTAAACTTCCATCGCCACCCCCTTCAGGTCGTTATTCTCCCGGATTCCCGACCGCCGTCCTCTCTCAATCGGTGGCCGCTGTCTTTAATTCCGGGAGCAGAAACGCGAGTGGAAGAGAGAGGGAAGGGGAAGCGTATATAAGCGGGAACCTTCTCTCCCACTAAATCCCCTTCTATATTCCTTTCCCTCTCGTCTCTCTCGCTCTCTCTCTGCAATCCGATTGATTGGCAACGCAAAACCTTCCAGGATTTTGTTTTTATCCGCTGCCCAGAAGAAAAAAAAGGGCCAGGAAAAAGAGTCACACAGACCTCCTCCACCCTCTTGTGTGTTTTTAAACAAATATTGGCAACACCAACGAACACAAAAAAACAATCTGGTTATAATCCGATTTCAGACGGAGCCGGCAACGCCAATCGGCTGAGTGAGGAAAGATAACTTCAAATGCTCTCGTCTTGAAACTGAGCCAGTCACTGGAGAAAAAGAGGCTTGCAAAATAAAATGGAAATTGAGAAGCAAAACAAGAAAGCGGAGTGGAAAAAGGAAATCCCTCAGTTTAGCAGTAAAAGTGCGTTTCCAGGCAGCGGCGAGCGTTTGTGATAAGAATCCCCGATGCAATGCAAGGCAAGGCGCCTGTTGAAGCAACTGCGGTTCTCTCTCCCTCGTTTTTCCTCTCTCTCTGTGACAAGGATGTCCACGCCACACACACACACACGGGTGAAACTTTTCTATAGGTGCGGAGGGTGAGCGAGAGATGGCAGGCAGCGCCGAGCGATCCCGGGCGATGAAATAGCACGGGTGCGGAGTTGCAGAGAGTGAGAGAGGGCGCTCAGCATCAGCACCGATACTCCAGCGATTGAAGCACAGGGAACATCACATTCAAAGCAAACAGCGGCGCCTTCAACAACCACGATCCAGTCTCTCTCCCGTCCAAATCTCGGAGTCTCTGGGTGCAGCCAACGCCAGTGGTCTACATAGTCACACGCTAGCCCGCCCGGCAAGACGGATCGGTGCTCCGCACCCGTGGCTTAACCATTTGCGAACTGTCTCTCTCTCTCCCTCCCTCTGCCTATCCTCCCCTAGCCAGCCACACCGCGCAGACCTTGCCTGCCCCGTCTTCCGAGACCATCAGCAGCACGACCGCTGATTCAACCTGAAGCAAAGGGAGCGGCGCGCTCGGGAGAGCGTTGCGTTTTACACCGCGTCTAATACTAAATATCAATCACAATTATTACCAGTCCGTCGCTTTGATGCGCGGAGCAGGCAATATATTTAACCCTTCGACTGCAGTGCCACATAGCCTCATTCAAATTTGCTATGTGGGATGAATATTTAAATGTTTCGAGATTAAACAATGGTTTATTTTACAATGAGACGAGAGTATCGGTAGTAAATGTCGCTATGTCGGGACATATTCTGCTAATTTCCCCAAATATCCCTTATTTTTAAAATGGCATTGTCTCTTTAACAGTGATGTACAGAATGCTCATTTTCGTTTGTATTTAAATTGCCTGACACTTCCAACACTAACATTTCCATAAATTGGCACACTTTTGGTTTTCAATTAAACTAGTGCAAATGTGCTTGTTTTTAAAAAAAACATACATAAGGTTTAAAACTTTGAAAGTCTAGAGCTGTTTGATGTGTGGGTGATGAATGTACGATCTATTTAATTTTCGTTTTAGTGTTCGTGAAACAGCATGGAAACATGCCCTTCATCTTACAGAGTACATGTGGCCATTGATCACCAATTCACACTGTTCCTAAAACATAGGTGCAGAATTAGGCCATTTGGCACGTCATGGTTAATCCACCTTTCCCTCTCAACCCCATTCTCATGTCTTCTCCCCATAACTCTTGACATCCGTACAATTCAAGAATCTGTAAATCTCCAACTTAAAAATACCCAAATGACTTGGCCTCCACAGCCTTCAGTGGCAATGAATTCCACACATTCACCACCCTCTGACTAAAGACATTCCTTCTCATATCCTTTCTAAAGGTATGTCCTTTCATCCTGAGGCTGGTCCTAGATTCTCCCACCAGTTCTATGATATCCCATTTTCTCATCCACACCCTGCACATCAGGAGCAATTTTACTGAAGCCAATTAACCTACAAACCAGCACGTTATGCTTTTTATAAATTGTGATTGAAACAGGTCAGAGCAACCACTGTATTTAGCTCAGTGTATCTCATGTCCATGCAGAGGTCTGCACGTGACTGTTTAATATTGAATTGTCAGTCTAATTCACCAGTGTGAGTGGGGTCAATTATGCTGAGTGAGATGTAATAAGGTTTTTTTGTGGGCCAAATAATCTGTTCCTATGCAGTATGAAATTAACCTATCTAATCCTCTTTTTCTGAAAACTAGACATAATTTCTCCCAGTTTTCAAAGAAAGGAACAAAAAGTAAAATAAATTAATGTTTAAGAAGCATTTAGAGAGGTGCGTGGATAGGACAGGTTAAGAGGGATGTGGGCCAAACGCAGGCAGGTGGGACTAGTGTAGATGGGGCATGTTGGTTGGTGTGGGCAAGTTGGGTCGAAGTATCTGTTTCAACACTGTATAACTCGATGATTCTATCAATGGTGCCAGTCCATTCTGTTAAACAAAGCTTCCAGTTTATGATTGGGTTAACATGTGATGAGCATTTGACAGCACTGGGCCTGGATTCGCTGGAGATTAGAAGGATGACAATAGATAATAGACAATAGACAGTAGGTGCAGGAGTAGGCCATTCGGCCCTTCGAGCCAGCGCCGTCATTCACTATGATCATGGCTGATCATCCACAATCAGTACCCCGTTCCTGCCTTCTCCCCATATCCCTTGACCGCTATCTTTAAGCGCTCGATCTAACTTTCTCTTGAAAGCAGCCAGAGAATTGGCCTCTACTGCCTTCTGAGGCAAATAATTCCACAGATTCACAACTCTCTGGGTGAAAAAGTCTCCATTCTAAATGGCCTACCCCTTATTCTTAAACTGTGTCCCCTGGTTCTGGACTGCCTCAACATTGGGAACATGTTTCCTGCCTCTAGCGTGTCCAATCCCTTAATGATCTTATATGTTTCAATAAGATCTCCTCTCATCCTAAATTCCAGTGTATACAAATCCCTCTAAATTCCAGTGTATACAATGAGGGGGAACCTCATTGAAACATTGAAAATTGAGGGACCTGGACAGAGTGGATGTGAAGAGAATTTTTCCAAAAGTCAAGGACTGGAGGCCATAGCCTCAGAATAAAAGGGCATATCGATAGGAAGATGAGGAGGAATTTCTTTAGTCAGAGGATGGTGAATCAGTCATTGCCGCAGAAGACTGTAGTAGCCAAGTCAATGGATATTTTAAGGTGGAGATTGACAGATTCTTAATTAGTACAGGTGTCAGGGTTATGGGGAGAAGCCAAGAGAATGGACTAGACAGGGAAAGATTGATCAGCCATGATTGAATGGCTGAGGAGACTTGATGGGCCAAATGACCTGATTCTGCTCCTATAACTTAAGAAGTAATGAACTTTAAGGCCACAGTTAATGTTCTGATGATGATATGTGGAAATATTAACACTGTTTCTCTCTCCGCGTATGCTCTCTGTCATGGTGAGTGTTTCCAGCAATTTAATTTCAGTTTCAGGTTTCAAAGTGTCTAATTCAATACCAAATTCAGCTCCCAATCTTAAAATTGCTCCTTGAACTCTTGTCTCCAATTTTTCTTCCTTCTTGTCATTAGTTCCTCTTGATTATGGAACCAAAGATTCTCAATCTGGACAGGACTATTAGCTGTTTAATAGTAGTCCTAGAACATGGAACATGGAACACGGAACGTGGAACATGGAACATGGAACATGGCACATGGAACATGGAACACGGAACATGGAACACGGAACACGGAACATGGAACATGGAACACGGAACATGGAACAGTGCAGCACAGGGACAGGCCCTTCGGCCCACAATGTTTGTGCCAAACATGATGCCAAGTTAAACTGATCTTATCTGCCTGTACACGACCCATATCCCTCTATTCCCTGCACTTCAATGTTCCTCTCTAAAAGCCTCTTGAAAACTTCTAGCATATCTGCCTCCATCAGGTACCACCTATGGCAATATGTTCCAGGCACCCACCACTCTCTGTGTAAACATCTTGTCCCTCACATCTCCATTAAACTTTCCCCATCTCACCTTAAAGCTATGCCCTCTGGTGTTGGACATTTCCAGCCTGGGAAAAAAGGTTGCGATTCTCTCCCCTATCTGTGCCGCACATAGTTTTATACTCTGATATCATGGGAATCGTACTTCACATCTTAGCACATCTGTACAGATTTGCAAATATAAGCCATGGTCTTTTAAATGACATTTCTTACTGATACCAACTGGGCACATAGACATAAAATATAGATTTGTACAGCAAATTTGTACAAATACAACCCTTCAGCTCACAATATCCATGCTGAACATGGCACCAAGTTAAACTAATCTCCTCTGCCTGCACGTGATTCATATCTCTGCAATCCCTGCACATCAATGTGCCTATTTAAAAGCCTCTTAAATGCCACAATCGACCTTCAAACGTTGTGTGCAGATCGACATCCTTCCGCATTCTAACTTGTCCCACTGTCCAATGGTTTATATTTTTGAAACTGATGGTGAATATTATATCTTACTTGCAGTATGAGTTCAGGCTGCTAAGTCTGGATCTGAACTGAATTCAGTGTGGAAGTTATGGTATTAATGTAGAGAGGGTGGCACTGTGGTCCAGCAGTAGAGTTGCTGCCTTACAGAGCCAGAGACCTGGTTTGATCCTGACCATGGGTGTTGTCTGTCCAGAGTTCTCCCTGTAGGTTCTCCCTGTGACCACGTGGGCTTATTCTGGGTGCTCCGGTTTCCTCCCACACTCTAAAGACATACAAGTTTATAGGTTCATTAGCTTTGGTAAAATTGTCCCTTGTGTGTGGGATATTGCACATGAACGGGGATCATTAGTTGGTGTGGACTCGGTGGGCCAAAGGGCCTGTTTCCACACTGTATCTCTAAACTAAACTAAAATTAGTGTGAATGGGTGCTTGATAGCACGCACAGAAACTGTGGCCTGAAGGTCCACTTTCAATGCTGTATCTCTCTATGATTCTATTATGTGTGTTTGCTCTGTTTAATCAATTGTTCCTCATGGATAATGCTGGTGTCTCTGAAACAATAGCATTTCTTCGGGTGGGCAACGTAGATAATCAGAACTATTTCTCTTTTTGTCTCTTTGAGAAACGAGGGGCAAGCAAGGTTAATCATTCTGAGCAAAGGTCGACATCAACATGACGTTAATGGTTGCACATTATCCTACATTGTTGATAATGTCAAGACTTCATCTTTTCCTTCATTGTACACAAATCGTAATTAATACGACAAGAACCCCCACAGCAAGTTGTCAAAGAGAAGGTTTAGGTTTGAGAGTGTTTTTTTTACACCATTGTCCAAAATTCTAATTTCCAACTGGTTTACAATATTTGTAATACAATCAATTTTGCATAAATATGGACTCACTAGAATAATGTATACTAACATTATAACAATTGGAGAAATCTCTCAAAGGATCAAAATGATTTAATCAACTCCACAATCTATTAAAGACTGTCATAATTGTGTATCTTCTATATTACAATGCATGATATATATAAAAATCTCCTCCAGATCTTTGGTGGTGAAAGAGTTATTTGCCACCTGCCTTGTGCCTATTTCTCTGCATCGATAGAATTGCAAACACCCTTGGGCATTTTCTTGTTGGGGGTAGGCCTTTCATGATCTATATATGGATCTCGGTCACCTCCTCATTTATCTCGGCCTCTGAGAGAATGAATGAGGTTGGATTTCCGGATCACTTCTGTATCTAAAACAGTGGAACAAATGTACACAAGGTGTCACTGGTATACACTCATTTGCAGTCTCCATCGACTCTTGAAAAACTGAACACACCGAATATGGGATTTAAATCTCCAGGATTTTTAAAGAACCTTTCACCCGCCACCCCCTAACCCCCCCCCCCCCCCCCCCCCCCCCCGCCCCCGCCCCCCCCCCCCCCCCCCCCCACACACACACACACACAAAAGATTCCGTAAGCAGATAATTTCATTTGAAATGTCCTCATTCCTTCAAAGCAGGAAACACAGCAGCCAATTCATGCAAAACCAGCTCTCAAAAAGAGCACCTTGATGATGATTCGAAGACTGCAAAAATTGGTGAATATTACCCAATTCATCCCAGGTACTGACCTCCATACCATCAGAGGGATAGATTGGAGATCTGGCCTCAAAAAGGCAACCAGCATCATCAGGGACCCACACCACCCTGGCCGCAGGCTCATTTCACTCCTGCCATCGGGAAGAAGATACGGGAATGTGAAAACAGTAACGTCCAGGTTCAACTTAACGTCCCTACAACCCATCAGGCTATTGAACATGACAACCTCCTAATAAGCTCTGAACTACATAGACTTGGGGGCATTTTTAACTTTGCACCATTACTGTTATATATTTGGTGGTGAAAGAGTTACTTGCCACCTGCCTTGTGCCTATTTCTCTGCATCGATAGAATTGCAAACACCCTTGGGCATTTTCTTGTTGGGGGGTAGGCCTTTCATGATCTATATATGGGTCTCGGTCACCTCCTCATTTATCTCGGCCTCTGAGAGAAATATAATATACAGTACATGTGTGTGTGTGTGTATAATATGTGTATACTGTATATACATATATATACATACACACACATATATGGATTTATGTTCATTTATTATGTAGGATGAAGTGTAAATGGAGCAAATGGTGGGAAGTCTGGTCTATGCAGTGGACTGCGCTACATCTACAACTCTCTGCAATTTCTTGCGCTTGGGCAGAACTGTTTCGAAACCAAGCTGTGATGCAACCCGACCCGACAAATGCAAGCGAGTTTGCAAGAAGAGAGAGAACAGCTTAGCTGCCTATTAAAAGACAATGTTTGCAATATAGGACACAAAGTGTTGGAGTAACTCAGGAGGTCAGGCAACATCCCTGGAGAACAGGGATAGGGTGACATTTTAGGTTGGGACCCTGCAATGGAGGGATAAGGCAGAGTAGCGCTGGGGTTTCTGAGCACTTGTGATTCATTTGAAGAGCAGAGCAAGATAAAGTATCCCAGGGCTTGCCCTGCTGCTGCTATTTATACTGCCTGTAAATGCATGCTGATGCCAAGGTCTGTGCACCCTCTGTGCATCTTTGAACACCAACCATCATAGAGTCATAGAGGCATACAACGCAGAAACGGGCCCTTCGGCAAAACTTGCCCACGCCGACCAACATGTCCCATCTACACGAGTCCCACCTGCCTGCATTTACCCCATATCCCGTTAAAGCTATACTCTCCATGTACCTATCTAAATGCTTCTTAAAAGTGGCAATAGTACCTGCCTCAACACACTCCCACGGCAGCTCCTTCCATACACCCATCAACCTTTGTGTAAAAGTTACCCCTCAGGTTCCTATTAAATCTTTCTTCCCTCACCTTAAATCTATGCCCACTGGTTCTCTATTCCCCTACTCTGAGCAAAAGACTCTGTATGCTTACCCAATCTGTTCCTCTCATGATTTTGAGCATCTCTATAAGATCATTGCTCATCCACCTGCGCTCCAAGGAATAAAGTGCTAACTGCTCAACCTTTACCGGTAGCTCAGGCCCTCAAGTCTTGGCAACTTCCTTGTAACTCTTCCCTGCACCCTTTCCAGCTCAACAACATCTTTCCGAAAACATGGTTACCAAAACTGTGCACAATACTCTACATGTTGCCTCACCAAAGTCTTACTGGGTATAACTGCATCATGACCTCCCAACTTCTATATTCAGTACTCTGATGGATGAGAATTAAAACAACTAAGATCTACTAAGCAATATAATCACCCCTAAATCAATGACGACTCATGGTCAATAGCAATGTTCAGAGCAAAATGCCGTGTTCATTAACATTCAGTAATTCTTATTGAAGTTGGAATATTGTCTGATCAATTATTTGCTTTCAATGCTAAAATGTACGTGACTATTTGGAAGGTAAATGTTTTAATGTGAAGCAAGTACCTTACCTTGTATGAAGGCATAGGGGACAACTCTTAGGGCAGGTGGTGAGGGGGGACCTCATTGAAACTTACTGAATAGTGAAAGGCCTGGATAGAGTGGATGTGGAGAGGATATTTCCAGTAGTGGGAGAGTCTAGGACCACAAGCCATAGCCGTCAGAATGGAAGGACGTACCTTTGGAAAGGGGATGAGGAGGACTTTCTTTAGTGAGAAGGTAGTGAATCTGCGGAATTCATTATCACAGACAGGTGGCAAGGCCGTCAATGAATCTTTTTAGGGCAGAGCTTGATAAATGTTTGATTCATCAGGGTGTCAGGGGTTATGGAGATAAGGCAGGACAATGGGGTTGAGAGGAAAGATAGATCAACCATGATTGAATGGTGGAGTGCACTTGATGAGCCAAATGGCCTAATTCTGCTCCTATAATGTATAAACTCAGTATCACTGGCTCATCAAATAGACCCATTCCCTGGAGATCTGATTCCAGTACTGACCTCCAGTTACAATAGACATCCCAAATGTCTGTTTGATTTTGGATATTATTGTCACTTAGATGCTGTCCCAATTAATGAAAAATATTGCAATATTATCAAAGTATAATCACATTTATCTGAACCCTCTGACAAATTTTCTCGCAATCTTCATTGAATAGATCTATTAATATCCACGGAACAATCTGGGTTCCCAAAATTATGTAGGTTAGTACTGTAACTCATTGTCTAAAATCCTTCCCTACTTGAAAACCTATATAAAAGTTTTGAGAGAGAAAATTCATAGTTGTTAGCCCTCTTTGTACTAGAATTTATTGCAATTCATTTTAGCACAAGATTATTCCGTATCTTTGTGATTTGGCAGGTTAAGTAAATTATCTATACCTTTGAATATTGTTAAGTAAAATGATTGTCAAACCACTCTTGCACAGTGACAACTTTATGGCGCAGGGATTATATTATTAATTTAGGTAACCTTTCGCAAGATTACATTGTAATAAATATCTTTCAATGGACAGACATTGGGAATGGCAACTGTAGTAAAATATCTATAAGTATCATGTAAGAACATTTTACAGTGTTACTGCAATTAATTTATTCTAATCTTCCACCAGTCTTCAGATTGCAGAAATGCTGCAGATCACTCTAGTTGAGGCAGGTACTATCACAAGGTTAAGAAACAATTATTCAGGAACATGGATATGACAGTTTGAGAGGGTGGTGGGTCTAGTGTAGATGGGTCATGTTGGTCGATGTGGACAAAGTTGAGCAGAAAGTCTTGTTTCCACGCTGACTCTATAACTCTCGTACATTTCTGTAAGCAATTTGTCACAAAGATGATCCAGTACTCTTTATTCTTTTTGCACCAATCTTCTTCAAATTTTAAAAGTGTTGACGAAAGAAAATATTTTTAGTGATGAGAAAGAGAGAAATTGCATTTCTAGAGTGACATTCATTTGTTGAATGGTACATTATTTGTCACATGTACAGGTGCACAACCTTTTATCCGAAAGCCTTGGGACCAGACACTTTTCGTAATTCAGAATTTGTCGGTCTTCGGAATGGAAATTTTTTAGCGTAGATTTTAATGGCTGGCTCAGTGGTAGAGTGCTCGGCTCATATCCGCAAGGTCGCGAGTTTGCGCCTTGATCCTGGCAGTTACTCGATCGCGAGTTTGAGTCTTCAATGTCGTTTTTTCTTGCAGAATAAATGTTTGTATGAAATGCAGTGTAGGAGAGGTGTACTGACTGTGTGGGCAGAACTTTGGAAGTGATTGCCCACCAGTCTAAAAAGCCGCTGTGTCTCCCTGTCCCTGGGATAGCAGGGGGCGATCAAACAGCACAATACCCCCCTCCCCCTCCAACTCCAGAGGAATCCGCTCCCCGATGGGCCGCTACAGCGACAAGTGGCAGTTCGCCCACAGCCCGAGCTGCGCCCCCTCATCCGCCACCCCAAGAACAAGACGTACCTTGCACACCATCAGCTTCTGCCCCTACGTGTTCCTCTGGAGTTGGAGCGGGGCTGGGCTGGAGTTGCTGCTGGCTGTGGGTCTCTGGGATCTCCGTGCTTGCAGTGGGCCTGGGGGTCGGTGGGCGGCGGTGGGAGCTGTGGAGCTGTGGACCTACGGACCTACCTCCGTGGAGCTGGCCAGCTTCGGAGCGTGGAGAGCTGCGGGGGCGAGCTGCTGCGACCCGACTTCGGTGGATGGTGACACCGGGAGCTCGCGGGTCCCCGGTGAGAGACTGCTTTGCGGGGCACCGGCAACGGCGACTTCTCCCGCCCGAATTACGGGGTTGAGAGTGACCTGGAGCGGGGCCTTACAACGCCCGGCGCGGCTGTAAATTGCAGCGGACTTGCTAGCGCCCGCCGGGGGCTCCAACATCAAGACCCGGGGCAGGGCCTTACATCGCCCGGCGTGGCTTTGAGTGGCCGCTCCCCGATGGGCCCCTACGACGCCCCGAGCTGCGCCCCGTCATCCGCAACCCAGGTTCCTCTGTAGTTGGAGTGGGGCTGGGCTGCTGTTGGCTGTGGGTCTCTGGGATCTCCGTGCTTGCGGTGGGCCTGGTGGTCGGTGTCCAATTGGTCCTGACCTCTCCGGTGACTGGCACGATCCTGCTAGCATCGCCGACGTGAAGACAGTGCAAAGCCCCCGCGCCGGTGCAATGGGCGGGGAGCTGGAGAGGGGAGGGAAGGGGTCACACACATGGCCGGGAAGCAGAGGGGTGTAGGTGGGGTGAAACTGAAGGGAGCGACAATCTGCACTGTGTATCGTGAGTCCACCGTGGGAACTTTTGAACTCAGCGGGCAGGCAGCAGCATATTGTCAATTATTAACCCTCCCGCGCAATATACCCTCATCTTCTCTTTTATGAATGGGGATTTAGTTCCCCTTTCTTCGAGGACCGACCGGAGGTTCCGCTGTCACCTCTGCGGGCCGCCCTCGGTGAACGTTTTCAAGGACCTTTCTTCAAGGACCGAAAAAATGTCCGCTATTCGGAGGTTTTCGTTATTTGGATCTTCGGATAAAAGGTTGTGCACCTGTACTGAGGTACAGTGACATTCATTTTTGTATACAGCTCAGTACAAGTATCACTATACATAAGTACTTAGATACATTTGGGATAAACATTTAAGATACAGTACAAGTGTATAGCTGTAGTATACTGAGACAGTATACAGAGTCACCAGTTTGGCACTACATTTTCAAGTGCCTGTTATAAAAGTGCAGGGTTCTTGGTCATAAAGGTCATGTGATAGGAGCAGGATTAGGCCATTTGGCCCATTGTCTACTCCGCCATTCAATCATGGCTGATCTATCTCTCCCTTCTAACCCCATTCTTCTGCCTTCTCCCCATAACCCCTGAAACCCATACTAATCAAAGTCCCATTGTTATGGCGGCATTGCAAGGTTGGCCTGGCCAAGTGTAGCCATGATGTTCTCCACCGTTGCAGGCCGTGTTTAGTCCATGCGCTCGGCCTCTTGCAGCTGCCCCCGGTGCAGCCGAGCCCAATGTTGTTGCAGGGCCTCCAGTGGCCCACTGCACCGTTGAGGCACTACACTGCCTCCCACAGTCTGTCCGCATACGGGCCCTCCGTCTGACTCCTTCCACTGGGCGGGTGAGCAATTCATGGGCCATTAAATAATTATGTTCTGCTGTAACTGTAGCTAGACATCACCATGCATTAGTTGGTTTGTTTCATGGAGTTATAAAATCTTTACCAAATGAAAATAGGTAATTTGATTTACCAAAAAAAATGTTGATTTTGTGTTGGAATAACCCAGTTGCTAACAACCTTCAGCACAACACAAAGTGCTGGAGTAACTCAGCGGGTCAAGCAATATCTTGGGAGGACATGGATAGGTGACGTTTCGTGTCTGGATCTTTTTTCTGACGGGGGTGCATGACACGGCAGGGGGAAACACGGTGGCACAGCTATAGAGTGGCTGCCTTACAGTGCCAGAGACACAGGTTTGATCCTGACTATGGGTGCTTGTCTGTACAGAGTATGTACGTTCTCTCTGTGACCTGCGTGGGTTTTCTCCGGGATCTCTGGTTTCCCCCCACATTCCAAAGATGTACGGGTTTGTAGGCTAATTGTCTTGGTATAAATGTAAATTGTCCCTACCGTGTGTAGGATAGCTTTAGTGTGCGGGGATCGCTGGTCGGCACGGACCCGGTGGGCCGGAGGGCAGGTTTCCACACTGTATCTCTAAACTAATCTAGATGTAATTGATTTAGAGACTAGTTTAGAGATAGAGCATGGAAACACGCTCTTCTGCCTTCGTGTCCACGCCGACTGTTGATCATCCGTTCACACTTGTTCCATGTAAGAACCACTTACTCACCTACACTCGGGGCAATATACAGAGGACAATTAACCTACAAACCAGCATGTCTTTGAGGAAATTAGAGTACATGCAAGAAACCCATGTGGTCACAGGGAGAGTGTGCAAACTTCACACAGACAACACCCAACGTCAGGATTGAACCGGGGCACCTGGCATTATGGGCAGCAGCTCTACTGCTGTGCTGCCCTAGATGAATAATTAACGTGAGATATCTGAGGAGATGTTTCAACCTGAAACGTCACTTGTCTATTCCCTATACAGATGCTGCCTGATTCGCTGAGCACTAGAGGAACTATGCCCTCCAGAGAGTAAACCATCAAATGCAATTCCTTGCATCTCTTACCAAGTTACAATTGTTGCCTCTCTCCCTGCAGACGTACAGGTTTTTAGGTTCATTGCCTTTTGTGTTAATTGTAAACAACAGCTGCGTCCGCTGGACTGGAGGGCCGCAGCTTCGGCGGCTTCGACAACCCCGGGCCGCGGAGTTTGAATCGGCCCGTTCGCGGCACTTGGATTCAGCCGCAGGACTGACATTACTTACCATCGCCCGGCGGGGCCACAACATCGGAAGCCTGGATCGCCTCAGCGCAGAGGGAGAACAAGGAGGGAAGAGACAAAGACTTTATGACTTTTGCCTTCCATCACAGTGAGGAGGTGCCTGGTAAACTCACTGTGGTGGATGTCAAATTTGTGTTTATTGTGTTTTTTGTCATTTTTATTATATGTATGACTGCAAGGCAACGAAATTTCGTTCAGACCAAAAGGTCTGAATGACAAAAATAAAATTCAATTCAATTCAATTCAAATTGTCGTTCGTGTTTAGGATAGTTGTGGTGCATGGGGTGATCGCTGGTCGGCGCGGACCGAGTGGGCCGAAGGACTTGTTTCTGCACTGTATCTCGCCAAAGTCTAAAGTAAAGTCCAAAGTAGTTGCCCCTTTACAGGATGAATGTGGAGGCTTTGGAAAGGATGCAGATAAGGTTTACCAGAAGGTACACAAAATTGCTGGGGAAACTCAGCGGGTGCAGCAGCATCTATGGAGCGAAGGAAATAGGCGACGTTTCGGGCCGAGAGGCTATTTGCTACCAGGAGAAGTTGCATAGACTTGGTTAGTATTCTCTGGAATGCCAGAGGTTGCAGGGAAACCTGATATAAGTATATCAGATCATATATAATGTATGAGGGGAATAGATAGGGTAGATTCCTGAATTTTTACCCAGGATGGAAGTTTCAAAAACTGGAAGTCATAACTTAAGATGAGAGGTGCAAAGTTTAAAGGAGATATGCAGGGCAAGTATTTTACACAGCGGGCGGTGAGTACCTGAAACATGCTGCCATGGGTGGTGGAGGCAGATACAATAGTGAGATTTAAGGGAATTTTGGGATGAGCACATGGGTATGCAGGGAATGGAGGGATATGGATAATCAGCAGGCAGATAAGCATTGGTGATAGCATCATGTTCAGGCACGCGAAAGGCAGCCGAGAATGAGGGGGGGGGGGGGGGGGGGGTCACCTGCAGCCACATGTGGTGGCAGGCCTGCTTTGTCGCTGCGAGCAGAAAATAAAACTGTTTCATTAACTTTTTGTAACTTTCTCAGCACCAGAAACGTGGTGACTCTTCTGTACTGCCTATGCGAGGTCTGCTGTATGACCTTATCGGGTTGTATACAAAGGAAAGCATTGCACTGTACCTAGGTACATGTGACAATAATGTATCATGAATAATTGAATCAAAAACATTGAGGGCCAAATAGCCTGTTCCAGTGCTGTACTGTCCCAAGAAAGACACAAAATGCTGGAGTAACTCAACGGAAAGGGCAGCGTGTCTGGAGAGAAGGAATGGGTGAAGTCTGAAGAAGGATCTCAACCCGAAACTTCACCCATTCCTTCTATCCAGAGATGCTGCCTGTCCCGCTGAATTACTCCAGCTTTTTGTGTCTACCTTCGATTTACATCAGAATCTGCAGTTCTTTCCTACACACTGTCCTGTCCAATGTTCTACATTCTACGAGGTTGATCTTTCTCGTGTAACCAATTTCTGGGGACAATATAGATTAACAAAATCAAGGTGAACGGTAGGGTACCAATTTGGAGATAGCTAGCAAACGTCTGGCGGAATGCCATTTGACATAGCAGGAGTTCTGGGATAGTTGAGTTTAGAGGAAAGTGCTTGGAAATTACAAGGAAGAATAACTGGTCATCATAAAGCAGATTAAATGGCAGATTAGGTTTGTTGGATCAACTAGAGTTTCAATGTTTTCTAAAATGCCATCATGATAAGCTGACTCTCTTTTCAGATTGCAGTAGTGCGAACAAAGAATGTAGTTACATTACACTTTTATAGTCATCATAAATAATTTCAGCTTCATTATGATGTTCAACTCATTAAACTGAATGATGGTGGTACTAGATGATTACATCTGATGAATGTATTTAATTAATGTGGAAAGGAATCCTATTTAACTGTGTTACGGTTTCAGGGCCATATTTCCACCCAGGGTCAAGGCTATGCTCCTACGGTGGCCCAGTGGTAGAGTTGCTGCCTAACAGCACCAGAAGTTTGCATGCTCTCCCCGTGACCATGTGATTTTTTTCCTGGTTGCTCTGGCGTTCTCCCACACTCCAAAGACGTACAGGTTTGTCGGTAAATGTGGCTTCGGTAAAAATTAGAAATTGTTCCCAGTGAGTAGGATGGCGTTAGTGCATGGGGATCACTGGCTGGCGTGGACTCGGTGGGCCGAAGGGCCTGTTTCCATGCTGTATCTCTAAACTAAACTAAACTAGATCTAATTGAATTAGAGACCATTTTAGAGATGGAGCATGGAAACACACTAAATCAAACTTGCCTGTATATGAACATACCTCACGGAAATAGCATGTTGAATGAAGTCTAATGGTTGTGAAAGGAACCATGTAAATTGAAAATTCTTCGCTCTATCTTAGGTCCTTTTGTCAATGCACACAACAAAACAAGCGATGCAGATGACTGGCGAGAGGTACAGAAGTGTGATGACGCACACCTCCAAATTCAGGGACAGCTTCTTCACAGCTGTTATTGGGCAACTGAACCATCCTATCACCAACTTGAGAGTAATCCTGACCTCCCATCTACCTCATTGGAGACGCTCGGACTATCTTTATTTTGCATTAAACTTTATTCCCTTTATCCTGTATCTGTACACTGGTTAGCATGCTACAAAAGCTTTTCAATAAACTTTGATACACACAACTGTGGACGGCTTGATTCTAATCTTGTATAGTCTTTCCGTTGACTGGATAGCACAAAACAAAAAAGCTTTTCACTTTTCATCGGCACATGTGACAATAATAAACTAAACTACGCTAAACGTATGGTTTCTTTCTTTGTTCCCCAGCAAAAAATGACTACACACTTTAGCAATGTGGGAAGTCATGCTATCTTAGGGCTATCTGACTAAGTGGCAAACAGATGGCAGAGAAATAAAATTGACCCTCACTTGCTGTGAACCCACTGAGAATGTGATGAACACTGATCACTGCTTGTGGGTAACAAGTGAAATTAATTTGAAAACACTCTGCCTTGCAGTTACTGCCTTACAGCTCCAGAGATCCAGGTTCAATTCTGCATATGGGTGCTATCTGTATGGGGTGTGTACGTTCTCCCTGTGACCACGTGGGTTTTGTCCGGGTGCTCCGGTTTCCTCCCACACTTCAAAGATTTGTACGTTAATTGTAGCGTGGTGTGGCGGCACCTAATAGCAGCTGCTCGACTGCAGCCGTCTGTCTTTTAAAACATTTTATTTTTGAATTTTGTCTCGTTAAATGTATGTTTTGATTCTAGTTTGTATTATTTTTTTAGCTGCGTATATGTGCGGGGTGGGGGGAACCGTTTAATCTCTTCCCTGTATGGGGACCTGACTTTTTCCCTGTCGGGTCTCCGGTGTCGTTGGGCCTAACATCGTGGAGCCGGCGGCGGCTTCCGGCCGGAACCAACCTGAGGGCTCCAGTCGCAGAGCCTGCGGACTTGCCATCGCGGAGCTGGCTGACTTTGGAACGGGAAAAGCGTGGTGGCGCGCGGCTGCGACCCGACTTCAGAGCTTCGGAGACTCCGGCTGCAGGCCCAGTGGACAGTAACATCGGGAGCTCGCAGGTCCCTGGTGGGAGACCGCTTTTCGGAACTCCCGCAACGGCAACTTTTCCCACCGGAATCGCGGGGTTTAAATGACTCAGAGCGGGACCTAACATCGCCCGGTGCGGGTTAAACATCGGGAGCCCCAGTCGCCTCGACATTGCAGTTGGACTGCTGGATCGCGGGAGAAGAACAAAGGGAAGAGAGAAGACTTTTCCCTTCCATCACAGTGAAGAGGTGTTGGAGATTCACTGTGATGGATGTTTGTGTAAATTGTGTTAAGTGTGGGTCTTGGGGTTTTTTGTAATGTTAAGGCTGGTGAAATGCAATTTCGTTCAAACCAAGCTGTTTAAATGACAATAAAAGACATTCTATTCTATTCTATTCTATCTAGTTTGGCTTTGGCAAAAATTGTAAATTGTCCCTAGTGCGTAGGATAGTGTTAGGGGTGATCGCTGGTGGGTGTGGACTTGGTCGGCCGTGGGCCAGTTTCTGCACTGTATCGCTAAAGTCTAAAGTCAGAGCAATGAAATTACCAATCTCCAATCGAGACACACTTTGCAAAGAATCACTTAGTATGTGTTGGGTGGAGAAAGAAGAAGAGTTTGACCAACTTCTCTTGAGATTAAAAATTGGCTGAACAAGTGTTGGAGGTTGATTGAACCCACAAATATCTGACTCAGGATCCCGAAAGTTACCCATGATCCACAGACGATGCAAATTTAAGGAATCTGGACACCACCATCAGATTCAGATTCAGATTCAACTTTAATTGTCATTGTCAGTGTACAATACAGTGACAACGAAATGCAGTATGAACTTGCAGTATGCAGTATGCACCATAAACTTTAATGATGTAAACCATGTGAATTATCAGAATTTGAAGAGCTTTAGTCTGTGTTACACTTGTCCGAGGAGTGGGGTGGGTGGAAAGTGGGACACAGATACATACGTGTGAACACACACACACAGGCTTGATGCTACCATAATTCACCTTAGTAAACACACAATGAACCCCTACACAACATTAGATATGAATAAAATATATTCATAAAACAAAATAATCAACAATTGCCCACCACAATCATTGTTCACCTTAATGAGTGTAAAATGTCAGCAAACTGGATTGATGCCAACTATAATGCATCCTCTCTCTCTGGGTCTCATTTAGTTCCTCTCTACATTCTTTCCTCTGACCTTTGCCTTTGCTTTTAATTTTATGCAATTGAAGTGTTGCCCTTTCACCACTTTCGTAATCCCCATCAGCCACTAATGACCTACCTGAAGCCGGATGTGATTATGCAGTGTCAGCAGTTACTTGTTAAGCCACGTGGTGCCAAAGTACTGAGAAGATGTCACCTACATCTGCTGAAGGTTCCCACCACAGGAGGACCATCTTGTGATGGATGTAGATAGACACAAAATGTTGGAGTAACTCAGCGGGTCAGGCAGCATCCCCGGAGAAAAGGATCAGGTGATGTTTCGGGTCAGAAAACTGAAAGCTAGAGAAGAACAGAACAAAGCAGGGCCAGCAACCGATGACCTCAGGAAGGATGGAGCCCATAGTTGTCCATTGTTGGCTGGGGAAGATATGCTAATGACAGGGATACAAGGTTGCAATCAGTGGGTCTAATCTTTATAGGTTAGTTGCCTAAAATTAGGGAATTCATACTACTGTGTTGTAAGTGACCCAAGCAGAATATGAGATGCTGTTCCTTCAGTTTGCCTGTGGCCTCACTCTGGCAATGGATGAGGCCCAGGACAGAAAGGTCTGTGTGGGAATGGGAAGTGGAGTTAAAATGGTTGGCAATCAGGAGATCCAACAGACTATGGTGGACCGAGCATAAGTCTTTAGTGAAATGGTCGCCCAGCCTAAGCTTGGCCTCCCCATGTAAAGGGAGCCACATCAGGAGCACCTGATGAGGTTAGAGTAAGTGTCAGAGTCTCCACTTCTAGGAAAGCATGCAATGTAGGTAACTGTCTCCTTGAAACTCCCCCAAATACAGTCCCAGTCCAAGTGTGAAGTCTTCTCCATCAGCAGCAAAATCTGTTATGCTCACAATCATGCAACTCCCTGTCACATGACATGTCTTTCCTGTCACATGACAAATCATTGTAGATTTAATTAAGCTACTTACCATATTGTCACCACCACAGCTTTTAACAATGTTAGTTGCACATATCACAAAGTTGCGATAAACCATATAGGATGGATAATATAACTCTTTTAAAGCACTTACAAGTTTAGGTTTATTTCTGTCACATTGTAGAATGAGAGGCACAGTGAGAATTTTTTATTGTATGCTATCAAATCAGATCAGATAATATACACATAAATACAATCAAGTCAAACTCAAGTATTATAGGAAGAGCAAAGGGGAAGGTACAGAGTGGAGAATATAGTTCTTAGCTTTGTAGTGCATCAGTTAGACTAGACTTCACAGATACAGTGTGGAAACAGGCCCTTCAGTCCACTGAGTCTGTGTCAACCAGCGATCACCCCATAATAATAATAATGGATGGGATTTATATAGCGCCTTTCTAATACTCAAGGCGCTTTACATCGCATTATTCATTCACTCCTCAGTCACACTAGCACTACCCTGCACACTAAAGACAATTTACAATTTTACCAAAACCAATTCACCCACAAACCTGTACGTCTTTGGGAGTACTGGGAGAAAACCCATGCAGTCACAGGGAGAATGTACAAACTCCATACAGATAGCACCCATAGTCAGGATCGAACCCGGGTCTCTGGCGCTGTAAGGCAGCAAACCTACGGATGTGGCACCGTGTTGGTGTTCCACAGACAAAGTCCAATGCTCGCAATAGGGGGGTGATTGGACAATACCCTGCTTACTAAAACCTACATCGTTTTTGCCATCTTCTGTGTTACACCATCGGCATGTAACTAATTGGATGCATTTGGGAATTGCTTAAATTTCTTTCCTGTGGATTTTAATTTTCCCACTAACAAAAGCATTTTCTTTGCATCCACTCCGTCAAACATTTTAAATGTAATTGTTAGTTCACAACTGTTTTTTACATCTGTAAAAGCAGTAAATGCATTCCAAGAATAATTGTCTGTAAAATGCTTTGTAGCAACTTGAACACATGGAAAATGGTTAACAAGCACGTTCTTTGTTTTGCTTAGCCAAAGATTATATCTGTTCAGGCATAAAACAGGAATAAAATATCGAAGGTGTATGGGACAAAGGGAGCCATTTATCCTATCTTTGCTTGCTTTAGTTTAGTTTTGTTTAGAAGGTCAGGTCAGGGAGAGTTCCCCCCGCCACGGGTACCATGTAATCCCATGCTACCTGCTCCATGGTCGGATATTCGGCTACTAAACCTGGTTTGCTAGGTGAGGAGGGGACTGTGGACCCCCAGTAGGGCCAAAAACAAGGCCTGTCAAAGGGCTTCTAGCGAGCCAACGGCCATCCACACTTCAGTAGAAGTTGTGATCACCGTCGTACATTGCATTGTAAGGAGTGAAGAAAAACATGAAATGTAATTCTTCTCTCTCCTTTTTGTTTAGAGATAAAGTGTGGAAACAGGCCCTTTGGCCTACCTAATCCATGCCGACCAACGGTCACCAGTACATTATTTTTTACCTTACATACTAGGGGCAATTTATAGAAGCCAATTAACCTACAAATCTAAATGTTTTTAGAATGTGGGAGGGAACCGGAGCATCCGGAGAAAACTCACGCAATCACAGGGAGAACGTCCAAACTCCGTACAGACAGCATGCATAGTCAGGATCGAACCCGGGTCTCTGGTGCTGTAAGGCAGCAACTCTATCACTCTGCCACTGTGACACCCTGGTTCTTACTATAGAGGAATCATAACCAATGTCAGAACTCTACTCTCTCCCACCTCCCCCAACCCCACCCATATTCCTCCTCTACGTTTCTTTGCATCATAGACATTTGTTTTCCAATAGAAGTGAGAATTTTTTCCGCCTCAACTATTCCCAGTGGCAAAAACATTCACATCCTCGACAAAGACAATTCTGCAAGACTCATTCTTCATTCACTCAGTGCCAATTGCAAATTCATGAACCCTCATAACTGAGGTCCAACCCGAGTAAATAGCCTTATGTCATTCAATCCCCAACCATCAATCAATGAAAAATATAATTCCATTCAGTTGCTTCCTGGCTTTTCCGGTTCCAGTGACACACCAAGCACTACTCAGCAAATTAACACCGGAAACCTTGTTCGATAAAAAAGATGTGCAATTAATTGAAGCCAGAAGCTTTGTTGGATTCCTCTGGATCGCTGCAAGGTTACTTAATATATGTTATAGAGGTTCAAATGACAAATAAAATTGTATTGTATTGAGTCATACAGCAAGGAAACAGCCCCTTCAGCCCAGCTTGCCCATGTCCTTTCTATACTCATCTAAAGAAGGGTCCCGACCTGAAATGTAACCCATCCCTTTTTCCCCGAGATACTGCCTGATCTGCTGGGTTACTCCTGCACTTTGTGTCTATCTTTTACACGAGTCCCACATTTGGCCCATATCCCTCTAAACCTTTTGGAACAAATGTACCTGCCTTAAACCGATCAATGATAGACAAACAAGGAACTGCAGATGCTGGTTCATATAAAAGGACATAAAGTGGAATTAAACGTAACATCTCCAAGTTTGCAGATGACACAAACCTGGGTGGCAGTGTGAGGTGCGAGGAGGATTCTCAATCTTGCTATTGAGGGAGTGCAGCATATGTTAACAAGCTTAATTCCCGGGATGGTGGGTCTAGGGTCTACTTCCACTCTGTATCTTTAGACTTTAGTCTAAAGTAAGTCAAAATCAGAACTTCAAAATCAGTCAAGATCAGCAATTCATATTCTGCTTGGGTAGCTTACAATTCAACGGTATGAACATTGAATTCCCAATTTTAAGTAATTGAATTTGTAATTTTCAAATAATATCCCCCCTCTATGAATGAGATAAAAATTCATCTGCGGTGACACTACCCAAGCAGTTAATATGGTAGCTTAACAAATTGCTCCAACATCTTTAAACTTTTAGACTTTAGAGATACAGCGCGGAAATAGGCCCTTTAGCCCACCGAATCCGTGCCGAGCAGCAATTCCTGCACACTAGCACTATCCTACACACTACATTTTAACATTTTTTTAAACTGGAACTGGAACCAATTAACCTACAAACCTTTACATGGAAACCGGAACACCCAGATAAAACCCACGCCGTCACAGGGAGAAGGAACCAACTTTATCCAAACAGCACCCATAGTCAGGGTCGAACCCGGTTTCTGGATATGTAAGGCAGCATCTGCAGTTCCTTGTGACAAATCAGAAAATACTCGATAAATGGCTCGATTGTAATCATGTATTGCCTTTCCGCTGTCTGGTTTGCATGCAACAAAAGCTTTTCACTGTACCTTGTTATATGTGACAATAAACTAATAGTGAAATGAACTGAACTGTTTCCCCAGAGTTTAAAGGTAGTATTCCTCTATTCCTTGGAGTGCAGGAGGATGAGGTGTAATCTTATAGAGGTGTATAAAATCAAGAGAGGAATAGATCGGGTAGATGCACAGAGTCTCTTGCCCAGAGTAGGTGATTTGAGCACAAGAGGACACAGGTTTAAGGTGAAGGGGAAAGGATTTAATAAGAATCTGAGGGGTAACTTTTTCATACAAAGGGTGGTGAGGGAATGGAACGAGTTGCCAAAAAAGGTAGTTGAGGCAGGGACTATCCCAACATGTAAGAAATAGTTGCACAGATACATGATGGATAGGACGGATTTGAAGGGCCAAATGCGAGCAGGTAGGACCAGTATATCTGGGACATGTTGGCCGGTGTGGGCAAGTTGGTCCGAAGAGCCTGTTTCATAAAACGTTTTATCATTCTATGACTCTATTGGTGGAATAGGCCTTCCTATTTCACATTGGACAACCAAATTATTCAGAGACTGTTTTATTTACTTCTTCTGTGTCTCATTAGCACAACATTAATCTGAGCCTAGTGAGGGAAAAATGCAGTTATTGGTTGTAATATACTTAACTAATGATTAGCTAAATAACAGATTAAAATGTCACAGATGTCTGCAGTTAGAAAATTAACAGATTAATAATGAAACTCCTTCATTGCCAAAAATAGGCGATCATCACTCTCCCAGTTACAGCTGTTGGTAATCACATCACAAATTATTTCACTCACACCAGTCAGCTCCGCAGGAGATACGAAAGGGGGTGTTGACTCCTGAACTCATTGAATGCAAAGTCCTGTGGCTGAGAGCCCATCCCATCTGAGCTTCTTGGCAGAACATCCTTGGAGACCAGCCAAAGGGTCTGCACACATTGGCAAAGGCAATGACAGCCATTGCACTGATTAGTTTACTGAAGGTAATGGACTGCCTGATGCCTGTGAACACCTCATTTATACAGGAGAACGAGGAGCAAGTAGTAATCGATGGAGATGTCAAGTGACATTTTTCTTGTCTATTGATGCGGCAGTGGACTCACAAGTTTATGTTCATAAGTGATAGGGGCAGAATTAGTCCACTCGGCCCTTCGAGTCTACTCCGCCATTCAATCATGGCTAATCTATCTATTCCTCTCAACCCCATTACCCTGCCTCCTCCCCATAACCTTTCATACCCTTACTAATCAAGAATCTGTCAATCTCTGCTTTCAAAATACCAAATTACTTGGCCACCACAGCCATCAGCTTCAGAGACCTGGGTTAGACACTGATTGCGGGTGCTGTCTGTATGGAGTATGTACGTTCTCCCTGTGACCACGTGCGTTTTCTCCAAGCGCTCTGGTTTCCTCTCACACTCCAAAGACGTGCAGGTTTGTAGATTAATTGGCTTCGGTAAAGATGGTAAATTGTCCCTAGTGTGTAGGATAGTGCGAGTGTACGGGGATCGCTGGTTGGTGTGGGTTCAATGGGTTGAAGGGCCTGTTTCCATGCTGTAACTGTCAACTAAACCGAACTACATTGTTAAAAGCGATGGCTCTCACACAGTCCGATGCATTCAGTTCTTGGCTGAATATTTGAGGAAGGCGGGTGTCATCATTATCTGGTCTGGTCCACGACCATGTCATGGGTGGCACGGTGGCGCATCGGTAGAGTTGCTGCCTTACAGCACCAAAGACCCAGGTTCGATTCTGATTACTGGTGCTGACTGTATGGAGTTTGTACATTCTCCCCGTAACCTACATGGATTTCTTCCGGGTGCTCCGGATTCCTCCTACACTCCAAAGATGTACATGTGTTAATGAGCTTCTGGAAAGTTATATATTGTCCCTGGTTTGTAGGATAATGCTAGCTAGGTGATTGCTTGTCAGCGTGAACTCAGTGTGGCAAAGGGCCTGTTTCCATGCTGTATCTCTAAGCTCTACAGTCTAAAAGTAAATATGATCGACTATCAAATGGCTTAACAATCGCACAAATCAAGTTCAGCTGTTCGCATCCAAAATGGCACATTACCATTTCCTTCAAGCAACTAGTGATGGAACATATAACATTGAACAGTACAGCACACGTCCTTCAGCCCACAATGTCTATTCTGAACATACTGTATTGCCAAGAAAAACTAATCCCATCTGCCTACACATAGAAACATAGTAACATAGAAATTAGGTGCAGGAGTAGGCCATTCGGCCCTTCGAGCCTGCACCGCCATTCAATATGATCATGGCTGATCATCCAACTCAGTATCCCGTACCTGCCTTCTCTCCATACCCTCTGATCCCCTTAGCCACAAGGGCCACATCTAACTCCCTCTTAAATATAGCCAATGAACTGGCCTCGACTACCCTCTGTGGCAGAGAGTTCCAGAGATTCACCACTCTCTGTGTGAAAAAAGTTCTTCTCCTCTCGGTTTTAAAGGATTTCCCCCTTATCCTTAAGCTGTGACCACTTGTCCTGGACTTCCCCAACATCGTGAGCAATCTTCCTGCATCTAGCCTGTCCAACCCCTTAAGAATTTTATAAGTTTCTATAAGATCCCCTCTCAATCTCCTAAATTCTAGAGAGTATAAACCAAGTCTATCCAGTCTTTCTTCATAAGACAGTCCTGACATCCCAGGAATCAGTCTGGTGAACCTTCTCTGCACTCCCTCTATGGCAATAATGTCCTTCCTCAGATTTGGAGACCAAAACTGTACGCAATACTCCAGGTGTGGTCTCACCAAGACCCTGTACAACTGCAGTAGAACCTCCCTGCTCCTATACTCAAATCCTTTTGCTATGAAAGCTAACATACCATTCGCTTTCTTCACTGCCTGCTGCACCTGCATGCCTACTTTCAATTCACATGATTCATACCCCTCCATTCCCATCATATCCATGTGCCTATCAAATGTTTCTTAAATGCCACTGTCTTCGCTGCCTCCACCACCACACCTGGCAACACCTTGCTGGCACCCACCACCCTCTGTGCAAAATCCTTCCAGACATCTCCTTTAAACATTGCTCTTTTTGTAAGGTGAGTAGGGAACTATATAATAGGAAACTGAGAGGCAACATTTGTACACAAAGGGTTGTAGGTATATGGAATGAGCTGCCAAAGGAGGTAGTTGAGACAGGTACTATCACAATGTTTAAGAAACATTTAGACAGGTACATGGATAGGATAGGTTTAAAGGGATATGGGGCAAATGCAGGCAGGTAGCACTAGTGTAGATGGGCCATGTTGGTCGGGGTGGGCCAGTTGGGCCGAAGGGCCTATTTCCATGCTGTATGACTTTATGATTCTTACCTTAAATCTATACACTCTTTTCTTTGGGGAAGTGGCTCTGACTGTCCAACCTGTCTATGTCTCTCATTGATTTATATAATATGCTTTATATTGTCAATGGCAATAAATCCAGTCATGCGGCCCATTTTTCAGGGTGTTTCTCACCTTTTTTCTGACCCCCGTACGGTCATAATTGACCATTTCAGCGGTGGACCCCTAATGCAGCAGAACTTTGACCAACAATACATGTGGAGCATGCAACATTTTGAAAAAGACCATTACCTAAACACTTCATGCCCTGTTTACTTCTTAACTACTGATTAACTTCTTGTTTTAGCACTGGCCTATTGTCCGATTCACATATCAGTTTCAGTTTAGTTTATTGTCACGTGTGCAGTGAAAAGCTCACGTCCACCCTAATGCAGATAGGGAACTTTATATATGGAACTTTTATAATGCTGCAGCCTTTTCTTCTGCAGTTGTATAGGGCTCTGGTGAGACCACATCTGGAGTATTGTGCACAGTTTTGGTCTCCTAATTTGAGGAAGGACATCCCGGTGATTGAGGCAGTGCAGCGTAGGTTCACGAAATTGTTCCCTGGGATGGCGGGACTGGCATATGAGGAAAGATTGAAAAGACTAGGCTTGTATTCACTGGAGTTTAGAAGGATGAGGGGGATCTTATAGAAACATATAAAATTATAAAAGGACTGTACAAGCTAGATGCAGGAAAAATGTTCCCAATATTGGGCAAGTCCAGAACCAGGGGCCACAGTCTTAGAATAAATGTGAGGTCATTTAAGACTGAGGTGAGAAAAAACTTTTTCACCCAGAGAGTTGTGAATTTATGGAATTCCCTGCCACAGAGGGCAGTGGAGGCCAAATCACTGGATGGATTTAAGAGAGAGTTAGATAGAGCTCCAGGGGCTAGTGAAGTCAAGGGATATGGGGAGAAGGCAGGCACGGGTTATTGATTGGGGACAATCAGCCATGATCGCAATGAATGGCGATGCTGGCTCGAAGGGCCGAATGGCCTCCTCCTGCACCTATTTTCTATGTTTCTATGTTTCTATGCCGAGAACTATCTTCTATACATTGTATCTTCCCCTTTATTCTATCTATCATGCTGTAGTTTGACGATTGTATTATACGTGTAGTATTACCTGATCTGGTTACATAGCAGGCAAAAGCCAGCTTCTCACTTTACCTTGGTACTTGTGACAATAGTAAAACTAAATCTAAACCTATCTATTTATCTCACCAAGAAAACCTGGGCGAAAATATTTAAAGGAATCTACAGGAGGAACAGAGGCAACACAAGGAGATTAATTTTTAACTCAGTAAGTTGTTGTGACTGTGAATATTTTGTTTTGAAGAGTGATGACATTTTAGCATCCAAACTTCAATTGGATGCTCTTGAACTCGACGACAATTTACCGGGATGTGCTCCAACTGAAGTGAATACATAATTCACAGATAAGAGCGCCAAATGCCTTCATATGCGGCCAAATGAGATGTCGGGTAAAGATGTTCCATTTGCCATTTTTATTCACTGTTATGGAAATTATGAGTGAAGGAAAAAAAAATCTGATTGAAGCATTGAAGTCTGTAACAATAATCAAATCCAGATCTGATCATCATAGTTCGCAGGTGTACATATCAGCATCAATTTATCCTGGTCCAACTACATTGAAGCTGCAGCCAAGAAAGTTTAGTTTATCTTAGTTTAGTTTAGTTTAGTTTCGTCTAGTTTGGCGATACAGCGTGGAAACAGGCCCTTCGGCCCATCAAGCCCATGCCGACCAACTATCACCCATTCACACTAGTTCTATGTTATCCCAGTTTCATTTCCTAGTTTAGATTAGATTAGATTAGATTAGTTCATTGTCAAGTGTACCAAGGTACAATGAAAAACATTTTAATGCTCGCTATCCATAATGGAAAGATTATACATGATTATAATCGAACCATCCACAGTGAACAGACACAGGATAAAGGGGAAAGGGAAAAATGTATAGTGCAAGATGAGTCCAATAAAGTCCGAATAAAGGTAGTCTGAGGGTCTCCGATGAGGCAGATGGTAACTCAGTACCAGTCTCTAATTGTTGATAGGATGGTTCAGTTGCCTGATGGCAGCTGGGAAGAAACCATTTCTGCTCCATGTAGCACACCAATGCATGTAAATGTAATAAGACTAAGGAAGTTTGTCATGTCACTTGTGTGCCAGGGCTGGAGGTGGGGGCAGATATGATAATGGCGTTTAGATAGGTACATAGATATGGTGGGGAATGGAGGGATATGGATCATGTGCAGGCAAAGAAGATTAGTTTATCTTGGCATTTTGTTCAGCTTAGACATTATGGGTTGAAGGGCTTGTTCCTATGTACTGTTCTATGTGATGTATTCTAATTTATAATTTATGTCTAAACTTAAAACTAAACTTAAAACTAAGCTTCTAAACTAAATTTAGAAAAATCTAACAACTTTTTTTTTAAGTTTCTTTATGAGTTGTGGATGCTGTGTGTAAGTTCAGTCTCCAGCCCTAATTGTTCTTTGAATGAATGCCTTGGTAAGCTATTTCATGAAGGGCCTGTCCCACTTGGGCGACATTTGGGCGACTGCGGAGCGTCAGTGACTGACGCCCGTAAAACCGTCATTGCACGACATACACGCTGACGTATGCTGTCATGCAGGTGACGTCCGGTTAGGGTTGAGGCTGTAAAATATTCTTCCTTTAATGCATGGATTTTAAACATTAATATATTAAAATAAATACAATAAAATCAATTGTGCAAATGAAAAGATGTCTGGGTCATTCAGTTTTATTCATAGATATATTGGTCCACTTCCATCTCTCCTTCTCCACTCCCCCCTCTTCCTCCCTTCTCCCCGTTCCACTCTTCTCACCCCACTCCACTATTTTACAGCCCATCTGTGGTCCCTAACCCCAACCATAACCCTAACCCTAACTGGGCGTCACCTACAAGTCCAGGACAGCAAACGTCAGCGTGTGACAGGGCGCACGACATGATGAGACACCCAAATGTCGCCCCAGGATTTTGAACATTCCAAAATCCTGGGACAACAGGCAAGTATTATCGTGCGTTATCGCCCGTCACTGCATGCGTCACCACGTGTCGCGCCCGCGTCACAACCCGACCACGACGCGACAACCTCTTTTTAGGCTGTTGCCCAAATGTCGCCCAAATGTCGCCCAAGTGGGACAGGCCCTAAAGGTTCCAAACAGTTGTTTGGAATGATCCAATTCCTGTGGGTCTAAACTTATGCAGAGTCAATTCAAAGTCAACATTTCTGCACAGCTGGTAGTACAATTCTCATTTCAGGTGCGATCTGTGCGGAGTTTTCCCCTTGTGAACACATAGGTTTCTACCGGGTAATCCGGTTTCCTCCTACATTGCGAATGTGAATATGGTATGACATAGAATTAGTATGAATGGGCGATGGGTGGTCTGAGTGGCCTGTTTCCATGCTGTTTTTAGAGTTTCATTTAGAGATAAATCATGGGAAAAGGCCCTTCGAGTCCATGCTGACCATTGATCACCAGTACACTAGTTCTATGTTATCCCACTTTCGCATCCTACATACTAGAGACAATTTACAGAAGCCAATTAACCTACAAAGCCGCACATCTTTGGGATGTGAGTGGAAACCAGAGCACCCGGACAAAACACACGCAATCACAGGGAGAACGTACAAACCATACAGACAGCAGCCATAGTCAGACTTTGGAGATACAACACAGAAACAGGCCCTTCAGCCAACCAAGTCTGTGCCGACCAGCGATTATCCTATCCTACACGCTAGGGACAATTGACAATTTTACCGAAGTCAAAAAATGTGCACGTCTTTGTCGTGTGGGAGGAAACCGGAGCACCCAAAGAAAACCCACGGGGTCACAGGGAGCTCCATACAGACAGCACCCGTAGTCAGGATCGAACCTGATAATCTGGTGCTGTAATGCAGCAACTCTACCGCTGCACCACTATGCCACTCTGAATCAAACGGAAAAAAAAACTAAGGACAGCAAGTGGAACAGATGGACATTTATGATAATCCAATGGTTTATGGTTGTCAGTATCAATGTCAGCATTTTAATTCCGTATTTATGTAATTAAAATTCCCCAGCTGCCATGCTGGGATTTGAAGTTATGTGCATTTGTGCACCCTGATCATTAGCTCACAACTCAGGATAACTAGTCCACTAATAGAACCATGGTGCAACAAATAAATCCCTGGTGATATAAAGTGCTTTTAACATGTTTAATGAATAATGAAGAATTTTTGCAAAGTTTAAATTGATTTGTCATTAATTAGTGGGGTAGGAGATTGCGACCTTCACATGGTTCACCCTGTTTCAACTAATGCAATCAACCTGACGTGCACAATCAAATAGATTAAATAGAACAAGTTGACTTGCAACTTTAGGCTGTGCACGCCATATGTAAGAAGAAGATTAATTAGTGAGTTCATCATTATCACCTCACATAGTTTAGGTGCTGTATGGTCTATAGGCTCCTAAATCATGTCTGATCTAATTCCTCTGCTCACGAGCCAGAGCAAGGATCGGATTCAAGTTGTCCTTCCTTTCTAACCCGTTAGCCTCCACAGTCAATGAACCACCCCAATGGAGAACCAGAGGGCATATGTTTAAGGTGAAGGGGGAACGTTTTATAGGAATCTGAGGGGTAACTTTTTCATGCAAAGGGCGGAGGGTGTATGGAAGGAGCTGCTGAGGAGGTAGTTGAAGCAGGTACTATTGCAATATTTTAGAAGCAATTAGACATCCACGCGGAGAGGACAGGTTTATAGGGATATGTGCCAAAGGCAGACAAGTGGGACTAGTGTTGGTGGGACATGCTGGTCAGTGTGGGCAAGTTGGGGCGAAGAGCCTGTTTCCACACTGTATGACTATGATCTTTATTTACATCTGTAAATGCCTCATGTTGTTTCTTCCATATACTTCCGTATTTTATCTCACCTCCTCTTGAAGAACTGCAAACTCTGTGGTAGACTTCTTCGATGGTCCTGAGATTCCTTCACACTTATTTAGAGGGTTGATAGAACATAGAGCTGCACTGCAAAAGAACAGGCTCTTTGGCCCATGAAGCTTGTGCCGAACATGGTGCCAAACCCAGTTATTATCTGCCTGCACATGACCCCTAACCCTCCATTCTGTGCATATCCATGCGCCTATCTAAAAGCTCATTCAAGTGCCCATGGCTACACCTTGCAGAAAGTAAGAGAAAATGAGGCTGAGGACAAGTTCCACCAGGTGGAAGACAGTGTCAGTGGAGGGAAATTCATTGGGTCTCTATGAGAGGAAGAATCGTAGGGCCTTGAGACCTTCCCCGTGGGGCATGGAGTTGCAGAGGGACTGGAGATTCATGGTGAAAATCTGCAGTTCCATGTTTCTCTACATTCTACCAATATAAAGCCTTCATTATAATTTCTTAACCAGTAAATTTTGGTTTAGATATTCTCATTCATTCACATCCTACCCACAGATTGCACCTAAAAGATTGGATTTTTCATTTCCTCTTCTATATCTGCTACATCTTATTTGCAACTCTTCTCGGTGTCATAATTAAAATCCTGAATTTTATGGATCTTCTTGGTGGCATAATTAAAATCCTGAATTTTATAGATAGAGCTCTTAAAGATAGCGGAGTCAAGGGATATGTGGAGAAGGCAGGAACGGGGTACTGATTGTGGATGATCAGCCATGATCATAATGAATGGCGGTGCGGGCTCGAAGGGCCGAATGGCCTACTCCTGCACCTATTGTCTATTATCAGTCCAGTTTATTATAAACCTTTTCAAGTGTTTTTGCAATGAGTAACTGCATTCTGGAAGTGATCTTTTTCACGAATTCTCCCCGATGTACACATCTTCCCCCAGTGGAATGAGATGTACATTAGATACATCCCTTCGTGCTTTCTTAAGTTCATAAGTCATGGAAAATAATTAGGCCATTTGGCCCATCTAGTCTGCACTGCCACTCAATCATGGCTGATCTATCTTTCACTCTCAACCCCACTCTCCTGCCTTCTACCCTTTTGTACATCTAGTCTGCAGAAGGGTCTTGCCCCGAAGGTCACCTATCCATGTTCACCCACTAATTTAATTATATCCAACTTTTCCATCCACTTCATTCACAGTACGCTATAGACAAGTTTAGACTTTAGAGATGCAGCATAGAAACAGGCCCACCATGTCCGCGCTGACCAGCTATCACCCCAAACACTAACACTATCCTACACACTGGGGACAATTTACAATTTTACCGAAACTAATTAACCTACAAACCTGCACGCCTTTGGAGTTTGAGAGAAATCTAGAGCACCCGGGTAATACCCACGCGGTCACAGGGAGAAGATACAAACTCTGTACAGACAGCACCCGCAGTCAGAATCAAACCTGGGTCTCCGGCGCTGAACCATCCTATGAACAAGTAGGGAGCAGTTCAGTTACCTCATTGGAGACCCTTGGACTATATTTAATCGGACTTTACTGGACTTTGTCTTGCACTAAACATTATTCTCTTTATCATGTATCTGTATACTCTGGATGGCTCAATTGTAATCATGTATTGTCTTTCCGCTGACTGGTTAGCATGCAACAAACGCTTGTCATTGTTCCTCAGTTCATGCGATAATAAACTAGATTAACTGACACTAAACTAAACATTTTGTGTCTATCAAAGAGAGGAAAGTGTTAGGGATCTAAGAGCCACAGTATTTGGATGAAGTCTTAAATGAATAAAAGGACATAAATTGCTCGAGTAACTCAGCAGGTCAGGCAGCATCTTTAGAGAACATTGAAAGGTGACATATCAGGTTGAGACCCTTCTTCAGATCTGACACCTTTACTATTTGTTTTATTAAATAATTCAGCCATATTTTAAATGTCACACATTGTAAATGGCCTTGGGGTAAAGCCCTGTCCCACTGTACGAGTTCATTCAAGTTCTCTCCCGAGTTTAAAAAAAAAATCAAACTCGTGGTAAGCACCTAGAATGAACGTAGCGGGTACGTCGGAGCTCGGGGACATCTCTTAGCGGCTCATAACGCTAACGGCAGATACTCGGGAAACTCGGGAAGACTCGTGAAGATTTTTCAACATGTTTTTGAAATGAGTAACTGCATTCTGGAAGTGATCTTTTTCACAAATTCTCCCCAATGTACACATCTTCCTTCAGTGGAATGAGATGTAGATTAGATACATCCCATCGTGCTTTCTTAAGTTCATGTCATAGAAAATAATTAGGCCATTTGGCCCATCGAATCTGCACTGCCACTCAATCATGGCCGATCTATCTTTCACTCTCAACCCCATTCTCCTGCCTTCTCCCCTTTTGTACATCTAGTCTGCAGAAGGGTCTTGCCCCGAAGGTCACCTATCCATGTTCACCCACTAGTTTAATTATATCCCACTTTTCCATCCACTTTTCCAACATGTTGAAAAATGTCCATGAGAGCCCCGAGTACCGACGAGCAGCCATTACCGTAAATCTCCGAGTTCGAATCAGGGCAAACTCGGGAGAACTCTTTGAATGAACTCGTACAGTGGGACAGGGCTTTTAAGCTCTTGGTATCTGCTGCTTGTGATCTAGTTGTGGTCCACTCTGTCCAGCAGACCATTGTTAGGCCCTTAGTTCAGCTAGGATGTCATAAACTGGCAGCAGCTAATTCTTGGACCATCTGTCAATCAGCAAAATAGTTTAGTCCATTATTTCTTTTCATTTGGTTCTAAAGAAGAGTCTGCAGTCAGAAGACACTTTCTACTTTTAAATGCTGTTTGGAGTCTGTAGACTGGGCAATGCTCAAGGACTCGGCAACGGAACTGAACGAATACGCTACAGTGGTTACAGACTTCATAAAGAAATGTGTGAAGGACTGCATCCCCACAAAAACCTTCTGAGTGTTTCCCAATCAGAAACCTTGGATGAACTTAGAGATCCGCGCTCTTCTGAAGACCAGGCACCGGGCATTCATGTCTGAAGATACCGAGGTCTACAAGACGTCCAGATACGACCTTGGTAAGGCCATCAACAAGACTTCTGCTCCAAACTGGAGGATGAGACAGATGTTCGGCAGTTGTGGCGGGACCTGAATGCAATCACCTCCTACAAGGCGAAACCAGGAGGCAGCTTGAATGTCGGCAAAACATCACTCCCTGACGAGCTCAATGCGTTTTACGCACGCTTTGATAGGGAGAATACTGATGTGCCTTCCCGAGCCCCCATTCGCTGTGATGGTATTTCAGTCACAGTCACAGAGGCCGACATCAGCAAATCCTTCAGAGGGGTGAACCCTCGAAAAGCACCTGGACATGATGGTATACCCGGTCGTGTTCTAAAAACCTATGCGGACCAATTGGCTGGAGTTTTTACGGACATTTTCAACCTCTCACTTCTGAGGTCTGAGGATCCCACCTGCTTTAACAGGACATCAATTAGAGTAAGGTGACGTGGCTCAATGACTATCGACCAGTGGCACTAACGCCGGTGGTGATGAAGTGCTTTGAGAGTCTGATCATGGCGCAAATCAACTCCTACCTCGACAAAAACCTGGACCCACTGCAGTTCGCGTACCGCCACAAAAGATCAACGGCGGATGCGATCTCGTTGGCTCTCCACTCCGCACTGGACCACTTGGACAACAAAAACTCATATGTCAGGCTGTTATTCATCGATTACAGCTCGGCATTTAACACAATCATCCCCTCCAAGCTGGTTACAAAACTCGCAGAACAGGGTCTCTGCGCATCCCTCTGCAACTGGATCCTCGACTTCCTCATTCACAGACCAGTCTGTTCGTTTTGGTGGAAATGTGTCAGCCTCAATAACAATCAGCACGGGAACACCTCAAGGCTGCGTGCTCAGCCCCCTGCTGTACTCACTCTATACTCATGACTGCGTAGCCGGTCATAGGGCGAACTCCATCATCAAGTTCGCTGACGACACCACAGTTGTGGGACGTATCACTGATGGGGATGAGTCAGAGTATAGAAGAGAGATTGAGCAACTGTCCACATGGTGCCAGCACAATAACCTGGCCCTCAACACAAGCAAAACCAAGGAACTGATTGTGAACTTTGGAAGGAGTAGGATGGGGACCCACAATCCCGTTTATATCAACGGGTCGATGGTTGAAAGGGCCAAGAGCTTCAAATTCCTGGGTGTGCATACTCTGAAGATCTTTCCTGGTCCGAGAACACTGATGCAATTATTAAGAAAGCACATCAGCGCCTCTACTTCCTGAGAAGATTACGGAGATTTGGTTTGTCAAGGAAGACTCTCTCTAACTTCTGCAGGTGCACAGTAGAGAGCATGCTGACCGGTTGCATCATGGCTTGGTTCGGCAACTTGAGCGCCGTGGAGCGAAAAAGACTACAAAAAGTAGTAAACACTGCCCAGTCCATCATCATCTCTGATCTCCCTTCCATCGAGGGGATCTATCGCAGTCGCTGCCTCAAAAAGGCTGGCAGTATCATCAAGGACCCACACCATCCTGGCCACACACTCATTTCCCCGCTACATTCAGGTAGAAGGTACAGGAACCTGAAGACTGCAACGACCAGGTTCAGGAATAGCTACCTCCCCACATCCATCAGGCTATTAAACTTGGCTCGGACAAAACTCTGAACATTAATAGCCCATTTTCTGTTTATTTGCACTTAATCAGTTTATTTATTCCTGTGTGTATGTATTTATATAATGGTATATGGACACACTGGTCTGTTCTGTAGTCATGCCTACTATGTTCTGTTGTGCTGAAGCAAAGCAAGAATTTCATTGTCCTACCAGGGACATATGACAATAAACTCTCTTGAATCTTGAATCTTTCTTCTTCTCTCTATAACAAGATTGCAGCCAAGATTTCCGACTGTGATGAGAGGAAACTATTCACCATGATGAAAGCTGGCTGCAACTTAATAATAATAGGTTTAAATTGGCACAGATTGGCGCAGCTGATAGAGCCACTGCTTCACAGCACCAGTGACCCAGATTTGATCCTGACCTCGGGTGCTGTCTGTGTGAAGTTTGCACGTTCTCCCTTTCACCGCGTGGGTTTCTTCCAGGTGCTGTGTATTTCCTCCAATACCCCAAACACATGCAGGATATAACTAAATTAGTCTCTGTAAATTGCACCTTAGTGTGAATGGAGTGGATGCGAAAGTGGAATAAATTTTAAACTAATGTAAACGGGTGATCGATAGTCAGCATGGGACTTGGTGGGCAAAAAGGCCTGTTTTCATGCTCTATCCTTCAATTCAATTCAATTAATTTCGATTCAATGCCTGTGATGTTCATTAGCAATGATGAATGATCTGAAGAGATCTGATGGATACAAAGTAAGAAAGAGGGTGGAAAAGTGGCACAGTGATAGAGTTGTTCAAAAGGGAACTGCAGATGCTGGAATATCGAAGGTACACAAAATTGCTGGGTACACAAAATTGTTCCCCAGCAATTTTGTGTACAGCGATAGAGTTGTTGCCTTACAGTGCTGAGACCCGGGTTCGATCCTGGCTGAGGGTGTAGTCTGTAAATTCTCCCAGTGTCCCTGGTGTTTTTTCTCCGGATACTCTGGTCTCCTCACACAGGCCAAAGGCATGCAGGTTTGTAGGTTAATAGGCCCCTGTAAATTGCCCCGAGCTTGTTGGATAGAACTAGTGTACGGGTGGTTGCTGGTCAGTGGGAATCGGTGGCCCAAAGTTCCTGTTTCCACGCTGTATCTCTAAATTAAACTAACCAAACTAAATTATGAATTAAAGGGTTTTATTAAACAACTCTTGAAATATTTTGCAAAATAAAAACCGAGAGAAACACAACATTAGAGAATAACCCAAACCATCAATAACATACTTAAAAATATTAATTTAATTACTTTGTAGACAATTAAGTTTTAACACAATTGTTCAGAGGTAACAAAACAATAATGTAAAATTAGCTTGCCAAGGCCAGGGAGGTTATTCAATGGCTGCTATAAATTGTAAGTCATTAAAATCTCACTCACACCTCTCTCAATAAGGTGTAACATTCCATTAGCTTTTACAAAATAAACTGTTAAAGTTCTCATCAGAACGCTAATTTCAGTTGATTAACCGAGGAACGCTACAAATGAACTCCCTGCGGTGGTTTAGTGTGTCACTGGCAGTAACTGCTGGATTTCTGTGTTTGAAAACAGAACGGAGAACACCATTTAGTGTCATCGAGTGCCCAATCAACAGATTCTGTTGCTTTTGCATGCATTACAACTGTAAATTTAGTATGTCATTTTGTTACGGCTTGCTTTAATAATTTACAACTTCTTCGGTTGATTCAATGGATATTTCTAAGAATCATTGAATAAGGGAACATTATGATTTATTCAATGAGACTTCATTGTCACATGTACCTAGTGAAATGGTTTGTTTGGCATACAATCTGATAAAGCGTTACCTCTCCATGTTCTCCTGAAATGCTGCCTATTCCACTGTGGTATTCCAGCTCTCTATGACACAAAAGGACACGGTGCTGGGGTAACAGGTCAGGCAGCATCTCTGGAGAACATGGATAGGAGACCTTTCGGGCCTGAAGAAAGGTCTCGACCTGAAATGTCACATCCATGTTCTCTAGCCACACTGCCTGACCTCCGGAGCTTTTATGTATTAATCAGAATCTGCAGTTAATTATTATTATTATTATTCTTCTTCTTCTTCTTCTTCTTCTTCTTCTTCTTCTTCTTCTTCTTCTTCTTCTTCTTCTTCTTCTTCTTCTTTTTCTTTTTCTTTTTCTTTTTCTTCTTCTTCTTTTTCTTCTTCTACTTCTTCTTCTTCTTCTTCTTCTTCTTCTTCTTCTTCTTCTTCTTCTTCTTCTTCTTCTTCTTCTTCTTCTTCTTCTTCTTCTTCTGCCACCTTCTGGCTTCATTCCACAGTACTCATGTCTTTATATTAGATCCTTTTTATAAGCCCAGAGGCCCTCAAGAAATCAATCAACAACTTTATTCATTTTCCTTTCCCTCCACACTCTAGAATGTTCTTTACTGATATTTCTGTCAAACCAATTGTCCTCATTTCAATGATCATAAATCCTCTTTCTGTCTCAAATCTCCTACATGCAACTAGGGCATGCTGAACTGTTTCTGGTTGATGGCATTCCTCACACAGCCCAGTAGGGTGTTTTCCCAATATTTTTAATGTGCTGTTCAGGTGAGTGTGTCCTATCCTCAATCTTGTTAATACTACCTGTTCCCTCCTGTTCCCCCCTCTTCTTGCTGTAATGCCCACTCTGTTTTGTAGCAAATAGAGGTGTCTCCCCTT
This sequence comes from Amblyraja radiata, assembly GCF_010909765.2. Lineage (NCBI taxonomy): Eukaryota > Metazoa > Chordata > Chondrichthyes > Rajiformes > Rajidae > Amblyraja > Amblyraja radiata. The sequence goes on along the minus strand of NC_045956.1, from coordinate 58,243,762 downwards.
TGTCTCCTGTTCCCAGTATTGTTGCCATTCCTGATTTATTTTCTTCCACACAATGTGTTTTCCTTCAGATTTGGATAGTTGTAAGTTTACCTCTATGTTTCTTTTTTTTACAGCCTCCTTTGCCAATTTATCCACCTTTTCATTCCCTAGAACACCAATGTGTGCTGGGACCCACAACAAAGTCACGTCACTGTCGCTCCTTGTCACTTGGTTTAATAGTAGCAGGATTTCATAAACTAAGTCAGGCCGCCTATGGGATGCACCAGACCCAATACTCTGGATTGCAGATAATGAGTCGCTACATATTACTACTTTACATGGTTGCACCTGTTCCATCCACCGAACTGCCATCAAAATAGCGTACAGTTCCACTGTATATACTGTTAAATAGTTGTTTGTTCTTTTGTAAAGCTCAACATTCATCCCCTGGACTACCACAGCCGCCCCTGTTGTTTCAGCTACTGGATCCTTTGATCCATCTGTGAAAATTAAGAGGTGTTCCCTGTATCTATTATCTATATGGCTATGATATTCTGTCTTTAGGTCTGAATTTTTGTTCCTCCTTTTTGCCTCCCATATCTCCAGATCAACTTTTGGGATGTTCAGTAACCATATTGGGACAGATGGCCACAATACTGCAGGGCAGAACTCTTTGTCTTCTACTCCCATGTCCCTTGCCACACCTCCTCCAACCCAGCCGAAGCTTCCAGACTGAGCCACCCCTCTCTCCCAGCACTCCTGTACTACCTGTGTTCAAAAGGGAACTGCAGATGCTGGAATATCGAAGGTACACAAAATTGCTGGGGAAACTCAGCGGGTGCAGCAGCATCTATGGAGCGAAGGAAATAGGCGACGTTTCGGGCCGAAACCCTTCTGTGAAAACCATTGTCTTTGTCTTCTCTATAGAGAATTTAAACCCCCATTTCCCACCTGAAGAAGGGTTTCGGCCCGAAACGTCGCCTATTTCCTTCGCTCCATAGATGCTGCTGCACCCGCTGAGTTTCCCCAGCAATTTTGTGTACCTCCTGTACTACCTGTTTTGTTGGGTGGTTCTCTCCATGACCCTTAAGGCTTAGCCAGTAATTAGCCATTAGTTGTCTGCGGCGCAGTCTCAACAGCATCTCCCCAGTTTCCACCTGTAGTGCACATACAGGTGACGTCCGCACACCTCCTATACAGACTCTTAGAGCTTCCGCTTGGACTTTGTCCAACTCGGACAACACTGACTTAGATGCTGACCCATAAGCTATACTGCCATACTCTTGTCTGGATCTGATCAGTGATACATAAATACGTTTAAGAGATAATACATCTGCTCCCCACTCTAAACCTGCCAAGCATCTCATTACATTGATGGCTTTTTTGCATTTTTCAATTATTTTTGTAATGTGCACCCTCCATGTTAATCTGGAGTCAAAATGAACCCCCAGGAAACGGAAATCTTTTACTCTTTCTAAATTGTTGCCGTATAGTTTTAACTGGACATCCTCTTTAATTTTCTTCCTTGTGAAAACCATTGTCTTTGTCTTCTCTATAGAGAATTTAAAACCCCATTTCCCACCCCACTCTTCCACCTGGGCTATCCCTTGCTGTACTTTTTCCACGATAAAATCTATATTCCTCCCCCTTCTCCATAAGCTGCCATCATCTGCAAAGAGCGATCGCCCCATCTCTGGTTGAATGTTTGCAAATATATCATTGATCATGATTGAGAATAGGATCGGGCTTATCGCACTTCCCTGGGGAGTTCCATTCTCGACTACACATTTATTAGAGGTGTCTGACCCTATTTTAACTTGGATACTTCTACCGTTGAGAAAATCCATTATCCAGTTAAAAATATTTCCTCCTACTCCCATTAAATGCAGCTTTATTAGAAGACCTTCTCTCCACAACATATCGTAAGCCTTCTCTACATCAAAAAATATGGTAACTACAGATTATTTTTTGACTTGTGCTTTCCTTATATCATCTTCCAAGCACAGAACTGGATCATTAGTACCTCTCCCTTTTCTAAAGCCACTCTGATAATTAGCCACTATACCGTTTTCTTCCATTAGATGCATTAATCTTTCATTTACCAGTCTTTCCATCAGTTTACACATGTGTGCTGTTAAAGCTATAGGTCTATAATTTACTGGATTACTTGCATCTTTCCCTGGTTTCCTAATAGGCACAATGATTGCTTCCTTCCACCTCTCCGGTATTCACCCTTCTTCCCACACCTTGTTATATAGTGCAAGTATCTTTTGGAGTCCCTCCTCGCTTAGATGCTTTATCATTATGTAACAAATATCATCCTTCCCTGGGGCTGAGTTCTTACACTTGGCCAGAGCTCTCTTTAGCTCCCCCAAATTAAATGGAATATTGTACTTGTCCTCTGTGATACCTTTCCTTTGTAAGGCCTCAACATTTTCCTCTCTTGTTCTTTCCCTACCTCTTCTTCCTTCATCTGATAAGTTGTGGGAGCTGTGAACCCTACTAAAAGTGTTAACCATTAGTTCTGCTTTGTCTTTATTTGAGACTGCAGTTTGATCTCCATTTGTTAGGATAGGATAACTCCACTCCCTTTTATCACCTTCCATTTTTTTAATCATCCCCCATATCTCCCCTACCTGTGTTGTGCTTCCAATTGAATCACAATACTTCCTCCAATATGCTCTTTTTGTTTGTCTTATAGTCCTCCTTACAATTGCCTGAGCCTGTTTGTAATTAATTATGTGTTGGTAGTTATGAGTTCTTTTTAATAATCTGAATGCTCTGTTTCTATTCACCACCGCCTCTTTACACTTATTGTCCCACCACGGCACAGCTTTCCTTTTTGATCTTCCTTTACTTTTAGGTATGGAAACTAATGCTGCTCTTTTGATACCTTCTGACAATTTATTCTCAAAGCTTTCTATATCTGTCTCTTCTTGTATCGGTTTTACATATCTATCACTTTCCTCCTTAAATTTCTCCCAATTAGCCTTTCCAAAAACCCATTGTCCACTTCTGTTTTCTTTACTCATAATTAAAGTAACATTTATTTTGCATAGCACAGGATGATGATCACTTCCTATGGTACCCTTTTCATATACTTCCCAGTCACACTTAGCAGCAATCCTATTAGAAACAAGTGTAAGGTCCAACACAGACTCCTTCCCTGTCCTAACATCTACCCTGGTCTTCTTTCCATCATTTAGACATACTAGATTACCATCATTTAATAATTCCTCAATTACCTGCCCATTATTATCTGACTTTCCACTGCCCCATAATGTATTATGTGCGTTAAAGTCCCCACACCAAATAACATTAGATTTGCTCTGGCCTTCTACTTCCTGTAACTTACTGACCTCTAATTGCTTATATGGATTATAGTAATTTATTACCACTATTTTCCTCCTCTCAGACCACACTTCTATTACCACATATTCCTGTTCCTGCCCAATTCCTAATACCTTGTATGGTATCCCTTTTTTAATGAAAGTGGCACAACCCCCTCCTCCCCCATTTCCCCTATCACATCTCACTGCAACATAATCATATAGAACAAAATCTAAACTTGGTTTCAACCAGGTTTCCTGGATACATACGACATCTGGTTTTTCCTTCCTACTGTCTATGAATTGCTTAAAGTCTTGCCCATTGGCTAACAAGCTTCTTGCATTCCATTGTAGGATTAACATTAATATTATTAACCCACACATGTTGACTCTTGGCTCGCCTGGATACTGAGACCATCATGTATTTCCTCCCACTTCAATCCTGCCATGCCCAAGTGGTGGACTGCAGCCTTTACAATGATTTGGATCCTTTCTGTTTTGGATTTTACTTCTGCTGTCGCATTTATTACTCCTGCTATAAATATAACCAGGTTTTTCTTTTCTTTCCATATACTCTTTTCTTTTTCTTTTATTGTCTCCATTATGCCCATATCTTGCTCCCTCCTGATCTTTCTTTCATTCATCTGTTTTGTAGGGCCAGCCCTCTTTGCTGCCTCTGCATAGGAGACCTTTTCCTTCACTCTTATGTTTTGTACTTCAGCTTCGCGTTTCATCACCTCACAGCCCCAGTAAGCCACACTATGCTCTCCTCCACAATTACAGCACTTTGGTCTGACCCCCTCTCCACACTGACCATATTCATGGTTCCCACTACACCTTGCGCATTTCCTCGCCCCCTTGCACATTTTAGCTATATGCCCAAATTTCTGACATTTGAAGCACCTCATTGGTTTGGGTACGTACTCTCTTACACTATATCGCATGAATCCAAAATGGACCACTTTTGGAAGGGATTCTGTCTTGAATTCGACCAGGACTGACTCAGTTTCCTCTTTCTTTGCTCCTTTGGTCATTCTTTTGGCACTCATAATTAATTCACATCTCTTCCTGAGTTCCTGAACCAGTTCACTCATATTAACTTTGAGAGGGATTCCATAGATAACCCCTTTACACCCTTCCCTCCTCCGTTCTCCCACTCTCACTACTTTGATTATTTTGGTTTTGTCAATCTTGTTCATTTTCATTGCCTTTTCAACTTGAGCCTCACTGTTGCACCCTATTAGCATGTTTCCATCCTCCAGCACTCTTGCATACTTTACTTCCCCAACCTGGGCCCTGACTATTTTTGTCAGCTTCAATGGATCTATCTTCTTTACTCCTCTTTCTCCTTCAAACCTCACCACTACATTTAACGAAATTTCCTTTTCTGGTTCCTTGTCTTCACTCTCCGATCCACCAGTATTGTTTTTCCTTCTCTTACGGCTGCTCTTCCTGGGACTACCCTGTGCTCCCACGGTTTCCCACTCCTTCTCAACACTTTCTTCGTTATCCTCTCTTCCACTGGCCTCCATACCACTAGACCACTCTCTCCCTGCTCTCCTATCATTTTGTAACAGCAGGGAATAGTGCCAGAGCACCGTTTACCGGACCTATACAGGCCGTCGGCCGATACAATATGCCCTCCGCGTCTGCGACGAGCCGCCGCTTCCTCTACGCGTAAAACTCCTTGCCATTCCTCAAGATAATGACTTTCCTACGTCTTCCGAGGAGAACCGGCCAGGCGCATCGCTCGGTGTCCTCACCCAGTTAATTGTTTCTCCACAACTGTGTTTTTTGTAGACCAGGATATTGAATGGCTTGATTGATTGATTGATTGATTGATTGATTGATTGATTGATTGATTGATTGATTGATTGATTGATTGATTGATTGATTGATTGATTGATTGATTAAAAGATACAGCATGAAAACTTTGGCCTATCAAATCCACATTGAACATCCTTTCACACTAGTTCTATGTTATCCAACAGTCTCTCATCATGTTATGTTCCCACTATGTTATCCCGCTACCCCTGCAGTTCGCCTACTGCCACAACAGGTCCACGGACGATGCCATCATCCTAGCCCTACACATCCCGAGAACACGTGGATAAGAGAGACAGCTGTGTTGACTCCTATTCATAGACGACTGCTCTGCCTTTAACACCATTATACCATCCAAGCTTATCACCAAACTCGCGGGACTTGATGTCAGGACTCATCTCTGTCAATGAATCCACGACTTCCTGACCAACAGACCCCAATCAGTGAGGATAGGGGAGAAATCATCCTCTAGGATAATCCTCAGCACGGTGCTCCACAAGGATGCATTCTCAGCCCCCTTCTTCATTCCTTGTGAACCCACCAATGTGCAGCCATGTACAAACCTAATTCAACTTTCAATTTACAGACGACACCACCATTGTGGGCCGGATATCAAATAATGATGAGACTGAGTACAAATGAGAAGGAGGTTGAGAACCTTGTGTCGAGACAACAACCTTTCTCTCAATATCAGCAAGACAAAGAAGACATTATTTGACTTCAGGAAGCAAAGTGGTACACATACCTCAGTTTGCATTGATGGTGTCGAACTAGAGATGGTTGAAAAATTCAAATTCCTAGGAGTCAATATCACCAACAACTTCTCCTGGACCACCCATATTGAAGCAACGACCAAGAAAGCACACCAAAGCCTCTAATTCATTAAAAGGCTTGGAATGTTTGGCATGTCCCCAACAACTCTCATCAACTTCTACAGATGCATCATAGAAAGCATTTTATAGGGATGCATCACAGCACGGTTTGTGAACAGCTCCATCCAAGATCACAAGAAATTGCAGCGAATTGTGGACGCAGCCCAGACCATCACACAAACTAACCTTCCATTGACTCCATTTATACCTCACGCTGCCTGGGCAAGGTCACCAGCATAATCAAGCATCAGTCGCATCCTGGCCGCTCCTTCTCCCCTCTCCCATCGGGCAAAAGGTATAGAAATGTGAAAACGCACACCTCCAGATTCAGGGACAGTTTCCTCCCAACTGTTATCAGGCAACTGAATGATCCAACCACAACTAGAGAGCAACTCTGAACTACTATCTACCTCATTGGTGACGCTCGGACCCAAGGCCTTAAATGTTTCTTAAACTGCGATAAAATCTTCTTCAACTACCTCCATTGGCAGCTCGTTCCATACACTCACCACCCATTGTGTAAAAAAGTTACCCCTCAGGTTCTTATTAAATCTTCCCCCCACCTCATCTATAAACCTCTGGTTCTTGATTCCCCTACTTTGGGCAAGAGACTATGCTTTTATCTGACCTATTCCTTTCTTGTGCACTTCCACAAGATTACCCCTCTTCCTCCAAGGAATAGAGTCCCAGCCTGCTCAACCGTTCTCTATGGATCAGGCCCTCAAGTCCTGACGACATCCACATAAATCTTCTCCGCACCCATTCCAACTTGACAACATCTTTCCGATAACATGGTGCCCCAAACTGAACACAATACCCTAAATGTGGCCTCACCAACGTCTTATATAACTGCAACATGACCCAACAACCTATATACTCATTTGTTCAAATTGTCAAGATCAGTCTTTAGTTTAGATTCCCAAGATCTGCACGTGATTTGGATTTTCCTTTATCTAAGAGTTAAATGGTCTTCTTCCATTCTTAAAGTTTTAACAGCATCTCCCACCCATTTCCTCAGGCTAAAAATATCAATGACTAGATGGTATACTTTAAGGTGAATTAGGCAAAGCTTTTAAAGGAGATGTGCAGGGCAAATCTTTTAGAGAACGGTGCGTGCCAAGGATATACTGCAAGGGGGGTGGAGGTAGACACGATAGCGGGATTTAAGAGGTTGTTAGATGGGTACATGATATGCGGGAAATGGAGGGATATAGATCACATGCAGGAAGTTGAGATTAGTTAAGTTTAGTTTAGGCCCTTTAGCCCACCGAGTCGGTGCCAACCAGAAATCACCCGTACACTAGTTCTATCTTACACACTGGGGACTATTTTTTTATGGAAGCCAATTACCTAGGGAGGAAACCCGAGCACCGAGAGAAAACCCATGTGGTCACAGAGAGACGTGCAAACTGTGTACAGACAGCACTCATAGTCAGGATCAAACCCGGGTCTCTGGCGCTGTTAGGCAGCAACTTTTCACAGACATTGTGGTTCGAAGGGCCTTTCCTGTGCTCATCTTTTCTATGTTCTACATTCTTTCCCCTGGCATTAAGATATGGTAGGGACATGTCGTTAACATCTTCTTCTCTAACCTTCCTGGTGAAAACTCAGGATTGCATTATTGTTCTGAGATATCTTATATTCCCGGCCTACCTGCAGAGAAGTTAAACTCATATACCCCGTGAATGTAATAATGAATGCCCTTTATATGTTTTTAATAACTATGTCACAAATGATACATCAGAGATAATTGGTCAGCTGTAGACTGCTCAGCAACAAATATAATTGTTAGCTTGTCACTTTGTCTGGACTACTGTACATAAAATGGCAAAGAATGAATAACATACCTTCTAAATTGATTTGATGAGAATTAATGCTGTATTTCCATAGAATATTTACACAGGATTAAATACTTCACAACATGCTCAAGAGTAATATTCTCAGATTTAGCACCATGGAAATAATATTTAAGGCATTTTTCATGTCATCTCCCATTTCTTATACTGGCGTTACATAATTAGTTAATCTTATCCATTATAGAAATGAAATACAAGGAAGTTCTATAAGCCTAGTCCTTCTTAAAGCGATGGGGCTCCTTTTGCAACAGAGCCTGTAAGAACTATTGCCAATCATTTTAAGGACAGGGATGTGATGCTGAGTCTTTATAAGGCACTGGTCAGACCACGTTTGGAGTATTGAGAACACGTTTGAGCCCCATATCTCAGGAAGGATGTGGTGGAGTTGGAGAGGGTCCAGAGGAGGATTATGAGAATGATCCCAGGGTTGATTGGGGTGACATATAATGAGTGTTTGACGGCATTGGGCCTGTACATGCTGGAGTTTAGAAGGATGAGGGGGACGTCATTGAAACTTACCGAATAGTGAAAGCACTGGATAGAGTGGATGTGGAGAGGATATTTCCACTAGTGAGACAGTCTGGGACCAGAGGCCATAGTCTCAGAATAAAAGGACGTACCTTTAGAAAGGGTGTGATGAGAAATTTCTTTAGTCAGAGGGCAGTGAGTCTGTGGAATTCATTGCCACAGATGGCTGTGGAGGCCATCAATGGATATTTATAAGGTGGAGATTGACAGATTCTTGATTAGTACGGGTGTCGGGGTTATGGGGTGAAAGCAGGAGAATGCGGTGGAGAGGGAAATATAGATCAGCCATGATTGATTGGTGGAGTAGACTTGATGGGCCGAATGGCCTAATTCTGCTCCTTGAACTTACAAACTTATGAACTTATGAAAACTAGTTGGTGCTTCATGCCTCTGGGAACTCACTGCTTGGATTATTTATTGCACCTTTCCAGTATGGGTAAGTAAAGAGCAAGGAGGTCAAGGTTTGACATAGAGGAATCCATCAAACACAGAAAGCTTCATCAAACAAATAGATTCATCAGCGGTTCACAGAGATGCCTAGTCTCACGTGGCCAAAACATGACTACAGGCAGAATGGCTTGACCTCATTATTCAGGGGCCAGTTCCATTTAAGTGATCCATTTCCAAGCACGATCTCTATTTTCTTGCATCTGATTTGAATCGAGTTGCAATGTTTTTTTCTGCTGTAACACTCTTGCAGAACCTTTTTATTTCCTTTTTTTCAGTGAGATTGAATTGACCTAATTAACCATGAAATAATTCAAATGCTTTTTTTGGGGACTCTGCACAATGTAAAAATGAGAGCAACGGCTTCCAAGGGATGTTGCGACCAAATGGGTCGGCAGTGGTTGCTCCTGGGTAGAAAGTTATTAACTCCACTGTGTTCATGCAGCACAGAAATATATTTTGGCATTCAGAGGATGGTCTCAGTGTTTCCACTTTGACAGAAATTACCCGAAATTCGGGAAATTCTGGTTGTCTTCGGGTAATTTTAGGGAAACCGAATAATTTCGGGAAATTTCCACATCCAGCCCACGAGGGGTGTAAAGGTAATACACACAGCACTGCCAGTTTGGCGCTCAAATGTTTAAACAGAGCGCTGTCAGTTTAATGCGTGGGAATTTAAACAAAGAGCTGTCGGATGCAGCGCTATGGGTTATAAATATAGTGCTACTGGCTGCAGCGCTATTGGCTTTAAACATAGCACTATGGCCACAGCTAATGGCTTTAAACATTGCGCTATGGGCTTTAAACATAGTGCTATGGCCACAGCGCTTTGGGTCACAGACTGTTCGGGAAAATTCTCGTATAACAATGAGTCTTTGGAATTCTCTTTCTCAGTGGTAGTTGAGCCTTTGATTATTTTTCAGGCAGTGGTAGACTTCTGGATAAACCTAGTGGCGGAAAGTTACCAGTGGGCGGTGGGATTGCAGTTACATTGGGATAGGCCTGGATTTTACAGAATGGTGTGTGGGCTCAAAGGGCCAAGAGGGAGAGAGGAGGGAGAGAGGAGGGAGAGTGGGAGGGAGGGAAAGAGGGAGAAGGGGGGAAGGAGAGAGAAAGAGAGATGGGAGCAGTAGAGGGAGGGAGAGAGAGAGGGAGGGAGAGAGAGAGTGAGGGAGGGAGGGAGGGAGGGAGGGAGGGAGGGAGGGAGGGAGGGAGGGAGAGAAAAGAGGAAGAGGGAGGGAGAGGGAGGGAGAGAGAGGGATGGAGAGAGAGAGTGAGGGAGGGGAGGGCAGAGAGGGGGAGGGAGAGGGGGGGGAGAGGGGGAGGGAGAGTGAGGGAGAAAGAGAGGGAGGGAGAGAGAGGGAGAGGGGAGAGATGGAGGAAGGGGGAGAGGGTGGGAGAGTGGGAGGGAGAGAGAGCAGATACTGAGACACATGAGAGCAGGTTGGAAAAACAAAGACAACGAAAGCTGTTGGAGGCCACGAAAGCTGCCTTGCATAACACTGTACAGGTGAGTAACAGAAGCAGGCAGATACAGTCTAGTTACATAGATCTGTTTTGCCGTGTTCTACTTTGTGTTGTTAACGTGTGCCTGCGAAAAATACCAGCAACAAATTGCACGCAGGAAATACCATCAAATTCCAAGAAATTTGGGATTCTATTTAAGGAAAAAAAATTTTGAGGTGTGGAAGCAGTGAATGGTCTTGATGTTCTTTTCCTTCGCCATTGTTTACCTGAGCTGTAGCTTGCAATGTATCAAGGTTCTTCTGTCCACCAAATCAGTTTAGTTTAGTTTGGAGATACAACACAGAAACAGGCCCTTTGGCCCACCGAGTCCGCGCTGACCAGCGCTCCCTGCACACTAACATTATCCTACACACACTAGGGACAATTTTACATTGATACCAAGCCAATTAGGCTACATCCTGTACGTGTTTGGAGTGTGGGTGGAAACCGGAGCTTCCCAGGGAAAACCCACGCAGTCACAGGGAGAACATACAAACTCCATACAGACAGCACCCATAGTCAGGATCAAACCAGGGTCTCTGGCAATGTGAGGCGGCAACTTTAATGCTGCACCACCGTGCCGCCCAGTCAGCAGAATCGTTTTAAAAAGCAAAACTTGCAACAATTAATACAATCTACAGCTTGGTATATTATGACTGATCCTCAAGGCTGTAGTTCATGCATGTGACCTCTAGTTTAGAGTCATAGAGTCATACAGCGTGGAAACAGGCCCTTCAACCCAACTTGCCCCACACCGACCAACATGTCTCATCTACACTAGTACCACCTGCCTGCGTCTCAGGTCTTCGACGCCATGAGGCAGCAACTCTACCACTGGGCAACTATGCCGGCTCTTTGTCCCTCATAGTTTTACGATTTTCTCTAATTCAAAATGTGGTTCATTTTGTTGAGTTGTTCCACTCTTATGAAAATGCAAATGAAGAATTCTGTCAGATTATTGTCCTATCTGGACATTGCATTAGATTCACATCCCACTGATATTCAGCTGAAGTTCCAGGAGAATCCCTGAGGAATTTTCTATTTTCAATCTGGATTTAACTGCTGTTGCTACTGTGAGTACCAGGCTTGTCAGTGAATATTCGGAGAAAATGGAAATTGGTTCATACTAATGAAATTGGCCTATTAATAATGAGGTCAACCTGTTCGTCTAGCAGTTAATTCTAGTCATCTGAGAGCAGGCCAGCTCCAGGGATCACTGTTGTACCGACCTGGTTGACAATTCGCACTGCGTTTGATGGATATCTCTGCATTAATGTCTGTTCTGAGCCCCCTTACTCTTCAGAATGGAACAGTTTTTTAAATAGACACAAAGTGCTGGAGTAACTCAGCGGGTCAGGGAGTATCTCTGGAGAAAAAGGATGGGTGACGATTTGGGTCGGGATCCTTCCTCACACTGACCCAAAATGTTACCCATCCTTTTTCTCCACAGATGCTGCCTGTCCTGCTGAGTTACGTCAGCACATTGTGTCTATTTTCAGTATAAACCAGCATCTGCAGTTCTTTGTTTCTACACAGTGTTTGAAATAGCTTGCCATAGGGTCTGATTGTGGGCTCGCATCCCTTCCAGAAAACTGGGCACTTAATTGAAGTTGACATTTCATGTCAGTGCTGAGGTGCTATTGTTATGAAAGTCTTTTTTTCATTCATCAAGAGTTTGTGTTCTGGAAATAGGTAGTGGGGAAAGTATTAGGATAGGTCCAGGAGCAGGTGAACAGATGTAATGTTACCTAAAATTATGGAGTATCAAATGTTTAGGAGATATTGATCTAACCACAATTCCTTCTAAGATTCATGTTCTGGCTCGTTGGTTGGTTTATTACTGTCACGTGCAGTGAGCTACAGTGAATACATTTGTTTACTAACAATCCAGGCAAATCACAACCTATGTAAGTACATCAGACGTTGCAAAAGAAAGAAAATAAACACTGTGCAGAATATAATGTTACAGCCACAGAGAAAGTGCAGATGAAAAAATAAAGTGTAAGGATCATAATGAGGTAGATTGGAATCGTGAATTCATGCCTAGAATATTAGAGGTCTATTCCAGAGTTTTTTCTCCTGTGTGTTTGTAGATGGAGTCCTCAACCCTGTCTCTTCCTTTTCTCACAGTTCTCACAGCCCATTGAGCCGGTCCCCCACGACCGAACGGAAGACCCAGCGGATCGCAACCTGCAAGAGATTGTCGCCAAGCTGGTCCCTGCTCATTGGATCCAACGTGCCACCGGCCTGGGAGGGGGAGGCCACCGCGCCGGCCCCTGCTCATCCCCCAAAGACCAGGAGGATGGGGCCAGCGATGATGGGTGAGGAGCGAGGCCAGTAGGAGAGGAGAGGGAACCGGGGTCGGGTTCCCTCAAGGTCGGCTGCAGGAAGCACCCCCGCGGAACAAAGGTGGACGGGCGAGGAGAGTGACATGATGTCTAAGGAAGGAGATGGCTGGAGGCCCACAACAGCCTGGGATTTTCCTGGAACAGGCATAAGAAACTGAGCACAGATTGGACTTTGAAAATGGCGCCAAAACATAGCACCTCTTGAATGTGGGCTCAGTAGACTATTTCTGTACACTTCCTAATCAGTGACCGGGGGTACGATATTGAATTGTAATCTTGAGTGGGCAGCTTTCTTGAGAGCATCTCCAATACCAATATGTCAGGCAACATCAGACCTGGATTGAACAAACTTTAACAAGGTAAGTGAGAGAATATAGGAAACCAGAAGGCAGCTCCAGTGACACTGACACCAGGGTCATCAAGGGCTCCTGTGGACGGTTCGTCACTCTGCACCATTATCATGGAATTTAAAGGGGGAGAATGAGACTTAGGAAACAGTTGTAGAAATAGGGTGAGAAATGTTTGTAACAATTACTCTGTAAAATAAGGGCATTAAATTGAATTTCATCTCATAGATATAAGTTAATATGTTCATAAGTTATAGGAGCAGAATTATTTCATTTGGCCCATCAAGGTTAGATCGCATGGAATCCAAGGAGAGATAGCTGAATGGATAGAAAAGTGGCTCCATGGAAGGAAGCAGAGGGTGATGGTGGAAGGTTGCTTCTCAGACTGGATGCCTGTGACTAGTGGTGTGCCTCAGTGTTCGGTGCTGGGCCCGTTACTGTTTGTCATCTACATCAATGATTTGGATGAGAACATAAAGGGCAAGATTAGCAAGTTTGCTGATGATACAAAAGTTAGTGGTTTTGCCGATAGTGAAGATGGTTGTGAACGATTGCAGCAGGTTCTTGGCCAGGTGGGCGGAGGAATGGTTGATGGCATTTAATACAGAGAAGTATGAGGTGTTGCATTTTGGGACATTGAATAAGGGCAGGACCTACACAGTAAATGGTAGGCCTCTGGGTAGTGTTGTGGAGCAGAAGGATCTAGGAATACAGTCAAGTCAAGTCACATTTATTTATATAGCACATTTAAAAAAACAACTCTCGTTGGCCAAAGTGCTTTACATTTGTTATAAGAATAGTATAAACAAACCAACTACAAACATATATACACATAGCCCTCGCTCAGTGGACGTCAGGAAAGGCTTGGGAGCATAGATAAGATTTTAGTCTTGACTTAAAGGAGTCGATGGAGGGGGCAGTTCTGATGGGAAGGGGGATGCTGTTCCACAGTCTAGGGGCTGCAACTGCAAAGGCGCGGTCGCCCCTAAGCTTATGCTAGACCGCGGGATATTCAGCAGCCCCAAGTCGGCCGATCTGAGGGACCTGGAGGTGGAGTGGTGGGTGAGAAGACTTTTAATTTAGGAGGGGGAAAGCCCATTGAGGGCTTTGTAGACATAGAGGAGGGTCTTGAAATGTATATGGAACCGCACAGGGAGCCAGTGGAGAGAGGCCAGGATCGGGGTGATGTGGTCCCTTTTTCGGGTGCCCGTCAGGAGTCTCGCTGCGGCGTTTTGGACCAGTTGCAGGTGGGACAGGGAAGATTGGCTGATGCCAGTGTAAAGAGAGTTGTAATCCAGACGGGAGGAGATAAATGTGTGATCATGTGTACTGGTGCATGGTTCCTTGAAGGTCGATCGCAGGTAGATAAGGCGGTCAAAAAGGCTTTTGGCACTTTGGCCTTCATCAGTCAGAGTATTCAGTATAGAAGTTGGGAGGTCATGTTGCAGTTGTATAAGACGTTGGAGAGACCGCATTTAAAATATTGTGTTCAGTTCTGGGCACAATGTTATAGGAAAGATATTGTCAAGCTCGAAAGGGTTCAGCAAAGATTTACAAGGATGTTGCCAGGACCAGAGGGTGTGAGCTATAGGGAGAGGTTGAGTAGGTTGGGTTTCTATTCCATGGAGTGCAGGAGGATGAGGGGTGATCTTATAGAGGTATACAAAATCATGAAAGGAATAGATTGGGTAGATGCACAGAGCCTTTTGCCCAGAGTAGGGGAATCGAGGACCAGAGGACACAGGTTCAAGGGGAAAAGATTTAATAGGAATCCGAGGGGTAACTTTTTCATACAAAGAGTGGTGGGTGTATGGAACAAGATGCCAGAGGAGTTAGTTGAGGCAGGGACTATGCCATCGTTTATGAAACAGTTAGACAGGTACATGGATAGGACTGGTTTGGAGGGATATGGAGCAAGCACAGGCTAATGGGACTAGTGTAACTGGGACATTGTTTGCCGGTGTGGGTGAGTTGGGCCGAAGGGCCTGTTTCCACACTGTATCATTCTGTGACACTAAAACTACTTTACCATTCACTCATGGCTGATCGATATTTCCCTCTCAATCCCATTCCCCTGCCTTCTCCCCATAACATCTGACACCTGTATTTATCTCTGCCTTAAAAATATCCATTGATGGCTTCCGCAGCCTTCTGCAGCAAAGAATTCCACAGATTGACCACCCGCTGAATAAAGAATTTCCTTGCAATCTCCTTCCTAAAGGTATTTCTTTTTATTCTGAGGCTGTGCCTTTGGGTCCTAGACTCTCCCACTAGTGGAAACATCTGAGTTAATATTGTGAGAATGAGATTTATTTTCTTGTGGAACGTTAGTTTGGGTGTACATCTAAGTGAGTCTCAGATGTTGAAGGGGTGAGTGTGGGTTTACCCGAGGGAAGGGGTTTTTTTTGTGCTAATTTATATTTAACTGACAGCAAAAAGATGTTGCTGCATCCTCGGCAGGACAGTATGCTGAAAGATCTCCTGTCCCAACTCTTTCCCTCCAACTCCAGCAACTGTTAATCCCTTTCTGACTAGCATCAAGATTCATCAATTGCAACGCGTCTTTCTGGTCTCCACCAAGTTTGTCGGATGCATCTAAAACAAGATTCTAAAAAGTCAAAAGTTGAATCTTCCCCTCCCGTGAGCCTCATTATGTCTGTTCTCATTCCCATTCTGTGGATCCGATACAGAAATCATTAGGCATGACCGCAGGCAACGTGTCTGTTTGCTAACGAACTATTCCATTACACAATTGAGTGATCAGCACTGGATTGTCACACGATCAAATTATTTGAAAGTTTCCTGTCTTTAACACACAGGATAAGATTGTTAGGCACTGCAGAGCAGCACAACGCTTTGAGAATGGGGCGGCACTGTGGCACCGCGGTAGAGTTGCTGCCTATGCCCCTGTCCCACAGGAAACCTGAACGCAAACCTCTGGAGACTTTGCGCCCACCCAAGGTTTCCGTGCGGTTCCCGGAGGTTGCAGGTGGTTGCCGGAGGTTGCAGGTAGTGAAAGCAGGTAGGGAGACTGACAAAAACCTCCGCGAACCTCCGGGAACCGCATGGAAACCTTGGGTGGGGCGCAAAGGCTTCAGAGGTTTCCGTTCAGGCTTCCTAAGTGGGACAGGGGCATTAGAGGGCCAGAGACCCGTGTTTACATCCTGACTATGGGTGTTGTCTGTATGAAGTTTGTACATTCTCCCCATGACATGCGTGGGCTTTCACCGGGTGCTCCGGTTTCCTCCCACACTCCAAAGACGTACGTTTATAGGTTCATTGGATTCAGTAAAATGTAAATTGTTCCTATTGTATAGGATAGTGCCAGTGTATGGGGTGATCGCTGGTCAGCACCGACTCAGTGGGCCAAAGAGTCAGTTTCTACACAGTGCCTCTAAAGTCTAAAGATGTAACATACCTCTAAAAATGTCGTTATGGGGCACCTGCTTTCATATTGTCTGCATTTCTGGTTGCTGCATGACAGGAAGAATGTAGAGGCTTTGGGAAGGGTGCAGACGGGGTTTACCTGAATAATGTATTAGCTACAGGGAGAGGTTGGACAGATAAGGAGTAACACATCTGGTCAGGCAGCATCAATGTCAAAAAAGGATGGGCGATGTTTCCTCAGATATCATTTTTCTCCAGATATGCTGCCTGACCCGCTGAGTTACTGTAGCTCTTTGTATCTATCTTTGGTATAAACTAGCATCTGCAGTTTCTACATCTGGACAGACATGGATTGTTTTCTTCAAAACGCCGTAGTATATGCAATTATGAGAGACATAGAGAGGGTCGACAGAATCTTTTTCGCAGGATGGAAAATCAAATACTAGAGGGCATAGCCGAAAGGTGAGAGGGGGAAAGGTTAGAGGAGATGTGCAGGGCAAGTTTTTTACTCAGAGGGTGATGCCTGGAACCTACTGCCGGGGGTGGGTGATTGAGGCAAATGTGATAGTGCCGTTTAAGAGACTTTTAGGCAGGCACATTTCTGGATAAAAAGAATAGGTGATGTTTTGGGTTGGAACCCTTCTTCAGACTGAGAGTAGAGGTGGGAGGGGGGGGGGGGGGGGGGGGAACTGTTGGCAAGAAAAGGCCAGAACAAATCAGAGCCAACAACAGATGACCTTAGGGAGGATGGAGTCCATCACGGCTCATTGGTGTCTGGGGAAGGGGTGCAAGGATGAGAAAAGTGGAACTGGTCGGGCCTTTCCCATTCAAATGAATGGGAAATGAGTTGTTTATGTGCTTTCAATTCCACACGTGGCCTTCCGCACATTTCAATGGGAGCGCTTGAATATAGAACATAGAACAGTACAGTACGGGAACAATGCCCAAAGCCAAACATGATCCCCTCTGCCGAAGATAGATGCAAATAGCTGGAGAAACTCAGCGGGACAGGCAGCATCTCTGGAGAGAAGGAATGGGTGACATTTCGGGTCGAGACCCTTCTTCAGACTAGTCTGGTTTAGCCACACTAAACCAGCATCTGCAGTTCATCCCTCCACCTGATCCCCTCTGCCTGCAGCTGGAGTGATCCATATTCCTCTGTCAGGATGGGGTCCAATCACTCGCCAGTACTGACGCTCAGCACAGGAGCGCCCCAAGGTTGTGTGCTGAGTCGCATCTTATATACAATATACACCTATGACTGCACACCAACACACAGCACAAACCGGATCATCAAGTTTGCGGATGACACGACTGTGGTGGGGCTGATAAATAACAACGACGAGTCTGCCTAGAGAGATGAAGTCCAAAAACTGACTGTCTGGTGCACTAAAAATAACCTGGTACTCAACCCAACAAATAAAAAATAACTCGTTGTGACTTCAGGAGGAAGAGGAGAGAGGAACCTGCTCCTCTCTACATCAAAGGAGACATGATGGAGAGAGTCACTGACTTTAAGTTCCTGGGAATTTACATCTCCCCGGACCTCAAATGGCAAATGAACACCGTCACTCTCGTGAAGAAGTCACAGCAGCGGCTGTATTTCCTGAGGTCTCTGCGGAGAGCAAACGTTTCACAGCCGCTGCTGCTGTCCTTCTACTGGTGCGCCGTGGAAAGTATCCTCTCCTATGGCATCCTGGTGTGGTTTGCTAGCTGCACTGTGGCTGAGAGGAGGGCGCTGCAGAGAGTTATAAAAACTGCACAGAGCATCACAAACGCTTAACTGCCCTCCCTGGATGACATATACAGGGCCCGATGCTTGCGCCGGGCCACAAACATCAAGTAGGACACATCACACCCTGCCAATCACCTTTTCACTCTGCTACTCTCTGGGAGGCGATTCAGGCCTCTAAAAAATAGTTTCTACCCATGAGCGATAAAATAACTTAATTCTAACAGAGAACACTGGGGAAGCACAATATAATACAGCGTGCAAGATAATGCGCAATATTCTATTAAAATATTTTTAATACCTATTTATTATTTTTTTTACTGATATGTGTATATGTGAGTCAATGGCTGTTGTGTTTGTTCTTTTTAAACTGAAGGAGATGCAATGGAATTTTGTTGCACAGTATTGTGCAATGACAATAAACGTATTCTATTCAATGGCTACTCAAACCAAGCCTCTCATTATGTTACATACAAATGCATGCAAACGTGACCAGATTGGATAGGGCTAGATGGGACTAGATTGGATTGGATAGGCATGGGGGAAGCTAGACCTAAGGGCCTGTTCCCATACAATGTGATTCTATGACTCTGTAAAGAGACAAGAAAAGAGTTAAAACTTCACTGGAATTAATAGCTGGCATGTTGATTATTTCTGCCTTTTCTATTTTTATTTCACATTCCCAGCAATCTGCTTCTGTCTCACTAATCGGCAATGGGGAGAAATAGCGGGAAGGATATCATTGCTTTCTTGATCAAAGCATTTGTCACTGTTTCTCGAAGGGGTTGAGACAGGCGTTCATAGTGATGACCCCATCACCATCAAACATAATCCCTTACAGCACTTAGAAACTGCGCACCTCACAAGCCATTCAGAGTTGACCAGCACTAGCAGTGTTTGATGAAACCATTGATCTATTTTGAGTCTGCTTATCGATAAAGCTGTTCTATTTGTCTCTGTGAGGGACGGTGAGAATGTATAAACAAAACAGATGCTATTGGGAAGGAATTATTGGAATGTGATAGGAAGAAAAATCAGTAACAACGATCGATCGCTGGACATTAATACCTCTTCTGAAGAGATATGTCTGACTTGATTCGACAGGTGGAACACTCCACAGGATTATTAAACCTTTCGGAATTTTATTCAATTTCATGGCTTGGTGCTCTATAATAAAAAAGTAAGCAGAAATTCCTCTCAATTAATTATTGTCACGTTTGGTTCAGTTTCAATGGCTTCCTGTCCAGAAATATAAGCCTGAATCCACTCGGTCATAAATGATTTGTAATTGAACCCCGGGCAGCTCCCCAATGATTTATTTTGTCCATTCAAGGGCAGCACAGTGGCATCAATACCCCACAGCGTCAGGGAACAGGGTTCGATCCAGACGTCGGGCTCTGTCTGTGTTTAGTTTGTATGTTCTCCCTGTGACCGTGTGGGTTTCCCCCGGGTTCCTACGTAAGACCGTACATGGTTAGACCGTAAGGCATAGGGGCAGAATTAGGCCATTCAAGTCTACTCTGCCATTCATAGAATAAATTGGTGCAGGAGGAGGCCATTCGGCCCTTCGAGCCAGCACCGCCATTCATTGTGATCATGGCTGATCATCCCTTATCAATAACCCGTGCCTGCCTTCTCCCCATATCCCTTGACTCCACTAGCCCCTAGAGCTCTATCTAACTCTCTCTTAAATCCATCCAGTGACTTGGCCTCCACTGCCCTCTGTGGCAGGGAATTCCATAAATTCAATCATAGCTGATCTATTTTTTCCCTCTCAACCCCATTCTCCTGCCTTCTCCCTGTAACCTTAGACGCCCTTCCTAATCAAGAACCTATCAATCTCCACTTTAAAAATATCCTATGTCTTGGTCTCCACAGACATATGTTTGAAGGGCCTATTTCTATGCTGCATTGCTAAACTTAAACTTAAACGTACAGAGATGTGATTACCATTGACCATGGCTAGTAATTTTTGCCCATTCCTAGTTGCCTCAGGACAGTTGGTGATGATTCATCTTCCTGAATCATCACCTGTCTGGCAAAGTTACAGTTGTGCAAGAATCTCCTATGTTTTGCCACAAGAGCACCTGCAATTTCCACCCTGGGCAAAAGATTCTGAAAGTCTATCTTATTTAGGCCTCTTATAAACTCTCAACTCTATCAACTCTCCCCTCCACTTCCGACGTTCCAGAGAAAACAATCAAAGTGCTGGAGCAACTCAACGGGTCAAGTAGCATCTCTGGAGAAAAAGGATGGATGACATTTTGGGCGTGATCCTTCTTCAGATATCTCCTTGTAACTGATAGGTTTTAATCCTGGCAGCATTCTGGTAAACCTCATCTGCACCCTCTCCAAACCCTCCACATTCTCCCTGTAATTAGGCGACCAGAACTGCACACAACACCTCAAATGTCACCTCCACAGTGTTGTATAAAGCTGCAACGTGACACGATCTAAGGAAGGAAGTAGCGGTTATTATTTGGAAAATCATTCACATCCCCACTCTAATCGCAGGTTATGTAAAACAGTAATTGAATTTGCACTCAGTTAAATGACTTTTGATAATTATGGAACCAAAGGCACTGACCACTATTAGATTAAGAGCAGAGCTACAGTTTGGAACAATTGGCAGTTCTTTTGAAATTGTTGAATCAAACTAGCTTCATTTTGCCCAAAGCATTAAGAGATTTGATATGCCATGCTATGGTGATAACACAAGGCTCAGAGGGGTATGTTACAAATTGATTTGAGCTGGACAAATGACATAATTTTGCCCTTCAAAATTGAAGAGATGGATACAGCACAAGGAGTTCTTGATCAAGTTAATTGACTCATTATGGACTATCTTTATTGTCTGAATGTTTAAACATTAGAAATTGCATTAGTTAATGGCCATCTTTAGACACATACTGTATCATGCTACAAATCTATTTAACAGTGGTTATTAATCACTTCTGAGTCAAACAGCGGTATTTGGACAATTGGACAGATACTTCTGTATGGTATTTCCATTGGTATGTTTGATGTTTTACCAGTGTCAGATACTAAATCTTATCACTGTTCCAACAATGCCCATTTCCACTGTTAACGAGATAAGGGTTAACGAGGAAGGGGCAGCACAATGGTGCAGCAGTAAAGTTGCCGTCTCACAGCGCCAGAGACTCTGGTTTGATCCTGACTATGGGTGCTATCTGTATCAAGTTTGTATGTGCTCCCTGTGACTGCATGGGTTTTCTCCAGGTGTTTTGGTTTCCTCCTGCACTATAAAGATGTGCAGGTTTGTAGTTTAACTGGCTTCTGTAAATTGCCAGATGATGTGTAGAATGCAAAACTGGGTTAATAATACTAGTGAATGGGTGATCAATGGTTGGCATGGACTTGTTAATATTGGCCAAAATAGAGATATATAAAATGGAGGATCTGTGCATCTGCAGGACCTGCTGGGCCTCTCTGGGTGAAAAGCTGCAGGCTGTGGATTGGCGCCAGCTAGTCTGTACCCTAGATTGATATGCAGGATGGGGAAAGATCCAGATGTGCTCTCTATTGTTAAAATGCATGAGGACTTAGCAGAAAAACCCAAAGGTGTTGCAGATGCATTAGCAGGGTTGGCCAACTGCAGAAGGGTTGTAAATACTGTTAATATTGTTGCAAGGTGTTTGTGTTACTGTTTGATGATTGGCTGAAGTGTGAAGCCTTGTTTGAATTGTTTATGCTCCCCGGGAGAATGTTGCATTATTTGATTAATTGACTTCCTTCCAGAAGCTTCTGTAGAAACATTGTAGTGGGGTGCTTTGTAATTGGGTTTGAGAATTGTCAATAGCACTTTAATGTAATCGATATCTGTGATTGGTTTGCAGGGGTTACCACCCCCATGTAGTTCTGCCCCACAAGGTCCGACGACCTATAAAAGGTGAACCCCACGAGGTTCGGTGTCGATCTTCTGGAGGAGCGCTTGGGACTGCGTAACCTTTTGGAGGTGTCTGCTTGCGCGAGGTTGAAGGGCTTGGACAAGCAGAGACAAGGATCTATCCCGCGGTGTGGTTAGGTATCATATAGGGGATTCGTTATTGTTTCATAAAATAAAGTTTAGTGGTCCAGTGCTTGACTCTGCGTTTTACTGAACTAGACTAAGGGGGGTTAGCTCTAGGAGCATAATTACAGACTCAGTGGGTTGAAGGGCCTGTTTCCACATTGTATTTCTAAAGAAAGAAACTAAACTAAACCTGGCTGGCAATTGTTTTGTTAAGTTAGATATACAAGCATAGAAACAGGCCCACCAGTTTCTATGCTGTATCTCTATACTAAATTAAACTAATCTAAACCTCAGATAGACCCAAAAATTTGGAGTAACTCAGCAGGACAGGCAGCATCTCTGGAGAGAAGGAATGGGTGATGTTTTCATATATCGACTGGGTGGGTTCAGGACTCAAAACTCTGGGCAGGTTTCAACCCACCAAAGAGCTATTTAAATGCTCAGAAGAACATAACATGCTGGAGTAACTCAGCAGGTCATGTCCCACCTCTGGAGAACTTGGATAAATTAATGTTCATTAGTTATAGGAGCAGAATTACGCCATTCGCCCCATCAAGTCTACTCTGCCATTCAATCATGGCTGATCTATCTCAACCCCATTTTCCTGCCTTCTCCCCATAACCCCGTACTAATCAAGAATCTATCAATCTCCACCTTAAAACATCCATTGACGGTTTCCGCAGCCTTTGTGGCAATTAATTTGACATATTCACCACCCTGTGACTAAATAAAGTCTGCCTCATCACCTTTCTAAAGATATGCCCTTTTATTCTGAGGCTATGATTTCTGATCCTAGTCTCCCTCACTCGTGGAAACTTATGGTCTTATATAAAATTATGAAAGGGGTGGATAGAGTAGATGGTCAGAACCTTAGGCCAGATGGTAAAATTAAATACCAGAGGGAATAGCTTTAAGGTGAGAGGAGCAAAGTTTAGAGAAGATGTGCAGCGCAAGGTTTTTTTACACAGTGAGTGCTTGGAAGGCGCTGCCATGGATAGTGGTGGAGGCAGATATGAAAGTGGCATTTAAGGGACTTTTGGATTTGCACATAGGTATGTAGATAGTGGAGGTATTTGGATTATGGGGAGCTTGATAAGAATTGGTCTTAGCATGTGGTCCGGCACAGATATTGTGGGCCAAAGGGCCTGGTCTCATGCTTTACTGTTCTCTGAACATTGGAGGCTATTCAGCCTTTTGATGTTGTGCTGTCTCTTAGGGAAACCCTATCAATCCCATTCCCCCATATAGTTCCCAACAGCTTACACTCTCTCAGCTGCACATTAACAACTTCTAATAGTTACCTTCCACACACTGGGGGTAATATTCAGCATCAAATTAACAGAGTGACCCCATTGTGTCCCTTGGGATGTGGGAAGAAGTCAGAGGGCATTGGGGAATCCCACACAGTCACAATGAGAGCATGCAGATTCACAACCACCTGAGATCAGGATCGAGCCCAGATCCCCAGAGCTGATCGGTAGCTCTGCGCCCACCAGCCCACTATTCCACCCAAAATAATTCCACCAGCTGCCTTCCTAATTCCTTTGATGCAAGCTCTAGTAAATTGTAAAATCTTTGAGTTGAGACTCTTCTCCCTTCCCACCTGCAATCGATCTGAAACAAGGTTCTGACCCAAAACATCACCTATCAACCAATATGTTCTCTGGAGACACTGCCTGGCCTATTCAGTTATTCCAACACTTTGTGTCATCTTATAAATTTATGAAGCTACATTAGGGATAAAGTAGAAGAAATTGACTAATCTTTCCATAATAAGAGTAGCAGGATAGGAGAACATGTTTGAGAGTAATGGTTTGTCAAGTGATCTGCCTCTATGATTATTGTAAATGATTCTTATATTAATAATGGCACGTGTCAGTCCTGTAGCGCTAATAGTTCTCATTACTACATTTCTTCTTGTCGTTTTTCTTCTCCCAAGACAGGATCTATGGCATGAAGAAGCTGACAGTTAATTTCTGAGACCTGTTTTAGTTTAGAGTTTAAAGTTACAGCAAGAAACAGGCCACCGACTCCATGACAACCATCGATCACTCGTTCACTTCAGTTCTGCTTAATCCCACTTTCGTATCCACATTTTACACATTAGCGGTAATTTACAACGGCAATTAATCTATAAATTATAATGTCTTTGGAATTTTGAGGAAATCGGAGTACCTGGAAAAAACACACACAGTCACAGGGAGAATGTGCAAACTCCACCCACTGACAGCACCCGAGGTCAGGATCGAACCCAGGTCTCTGGCGCTGTGAGGCAGCAACTTTGTCAGCTGCCCCACTGTGCCGCATTGTGCTCCATTCACATATTTTCTACACATCTAGGAGTAATTGTCCAACAGTTCAACTTCAGCAGGGACTCTAGATGAGGATGTGGGTGAAATGATGTTGGGTGAATGGGCATGGAGTTCAGTGCTCAAGCTGAGTCTCGTCTTGCTGTCATAATGGCTGCTGTCTGGCAGAAGAAGTCTGGAGCAGGGGTGGCACGGCAGTGGTAGTGTTGCTGCCTTACAGCGCCAGTGACCCTGGTTCGATCCTGTCTATGGGATGCTGTCTGCTTGTGAAGTTGGCACGTTCTCCCTGTGACCGCATGGGTGTCCTCCGGTTGCCCCGGTTTCCTCCCACCTCCGCATTTGTAGGTAAATTGGCCTCTGTAAATTGCTCCTTGTGTGTAGGGAGTGGATGGGAAAGTGGGATAACTTAGAAGTAGTGTCAGCATGGACACAATGCGCTGAAGGTTCTGACTCCATGCTGTATCTCTAAAAGAAACAAAACCATCACGCATGGGACTTTTCAATGGCATGCAACATAAATGCTGCGGGCAAGAGCTGATTTGTCATTAGTTAAAGCAGTCCTTCCTGCTCACGTCTCCTACTGTAGGAACAAAGAATTGCAAATGCTGGTTTATACCAACGAGAGACACAAAGTGCTGGAGTATCTCAGCGGGTCAGTCAGCATCTCTGGAGAAAACGGTTAAGTGACATTTTGGGTCGAGACCCTTCTTCAGACTGAAAGTAGAGGGGGCTTGGTGTAGGTGTTAATTCCTGCATTAGCACTCCTCCTGATAATTGCTCGTTTCTAAGCTCCCCACACTGAATCAAGCACTTGGAAACAACTTAATTTTATTTTAACAAAAGCGCGTCACAGTTCAACATCTGTGCCTATCCCACCGCGAGTTCGATCCCCATATCTGCCTGTGCAAGCCCTCTAGGCCTCGCTCAGACAGAAACACTCAAGAAGTTCATGCTTTCCCAAGCACTCTCCCAGAAGATCAACGCTGGACCTTGTGGTAGTGGACTTTCATATGTCCTGGGAGCTCGAGGGACCGAACCACATGGGGGTGGTCTCTTAATAATCCAATTACAGATATCGATTAACCCCATACATAACAGACATTTCCTTAACCCAATAGTACAACAGCTCATACATTGTATAAGAAAGAAAGCTCTCAAAGGAAGCAAACAAGAACAAAAATTGAAACATGTGCCCTGAGATCCAAACAATTTCTCCAAGGTTCAACAGTTTGACCAATCATCAATTAACAGGACGACCATCTTGCAACATTATTTATACGGTTTACAATGCTTCTGCAGCGATCCAATAGAAATTATGCATTTAAGGTTAATTTGCAAAACCGCTATACACATTATCAATTTAAGAGAAACAGGGAGAACACCTGGACCCCTTATCAGTCTGAGCCTAGACTGGCTGGCACCAATCAAAGCCTGTAAAGTTCAGCTGACCAGGGTTAAGCAATTCTGACAAGTGCTCGGATCCTCCATTTTATGGTGTCTTTAATTTGACCAATATTAGCATTCCCCCGTTTTATCATTCATGATAACCCTCATCATAAATGATAACTAAACAATCAGATGTACATAAGTGTGTCATTTACATTTCTTATCTATCAGCAACACAAGATGATGATGTTTCTTCCCAGAACTTGTCAAGCGTCCCGAGTTTTCATGGGCATAACTTCCCAAGTTCTGTCTGATAAGCCTTCACCTCCTGAGTTTTCATGGGTGCCAATTCCCTCCATCCGTATTGTTGCACAATCTTCCATCACCTTCCACAGTCGAACCTAAAACCTAAAAATTCCTGAGAAACTTGGGACAAAGCAAGTTACCATCATGCACCTCATGCTTTCCCATACATTCGCTACAGTTCTGCAATACTATCCCTATTTGAACCTATTATATTACTTTATTACTGTCCTATTCTGTTCCCTAATATACTCTATTATTCTAGGATCGACACTAATTAGTCTTCTTCATACTCACACAATGTTATAATATGTATATCTGATGACGGGTAATCATATAAATTTCAGCTGGGTTCAGTTCAGATTTCCCTACAGTCCTGACTCTAATTTAAAGTAAACCACGATAAATGCTCCAATTTAACCAAATCCAGTCTCAGCCTTCAATTTACTATTTCAAATTTCAGTGTCCATCTCATCCTTCTCATTCCACAGCATTGTAGACGATAATACAATTCCATTCCAATTCCTGTGGAATCCCCAGCTGTACAAATTTAAACAATCAATTTCCATATGCTGTTAATTTTATTCTAAATCTATCAAGACTGCCGAATCCAGGGACAATTTATTTCCACCTTGATAATAGAAGCCGCTTTACCATCAAGGGTTAAACAATTCAAATCCATCAGGCAAATATGCATCGGCTCTGCTATTCTCAATACATATTCAAGGTTCTCCCTCCAATTTACTAAGTCTTTCCTCCAGTACCTCTTCTTATTTATGTGTGCACTCCTCACTATGTTAACTCATTACTGTGTTGATTCTCTGCTGTGTTAGCTCTTTGCTCTATTGACTCTTTACTATGTTGGCTTTGTTCTCTGTCTAGGGGTTCTCGCGTTTACTCTATTGTCATTATTCTTTGTCAAGGGGTTCTCGCTGGTACTAGTTTCTTTTCTATTAGGTAATTTCCTAGATGGTTAGCATTGACCTTCTGAGGGGAACTCATTATTTAAATTTTCAATCTACCTCATCATTTTATGTACCACCACCTTATGTTCCCATGATACTTTATTTGCTACTAAATCGGCATTGCGATTTCCAATGTCTACTGGGGTCTGTCCTTCAGTATGGGCGCTACATTCTATTACAGAGATTTGTCTGGGTAGCATTTTTAGACATTTTTAGATTAGATTAAATTAAATTTGTTTATTGTGTTTCCCTGCAGTCATACATATATTTAAAAAATGACAAAAACACACAATCAACACAAATTTAACATCCACCACAGTGAGTTCACCAAACACCTCCTCACTCTGGTGGAAGGCAAAATCTTAAAGTCTCTGTCTCTTCCCTCTTTGTTCTCCCTCTGCGCCGAGGCGACGGTTCAAACTCCGCGGGTGGTCGCTGCCGCCGCCACAGCTCCGAGGCCGAGTCTGGTCTCCACTGCCGCCGCCACGGTTCCGGGGCCGAGTTGGGTCTCCGTTGCCACTGCCGCTGCCGCCGCTGCTGCCACCACCACTGCTTCGGGGCCGAGTCGGGTCTCCGCTGCTGCTGCCGCCGCTACAGCTCCGGGGCTGAGTCGGGTCTCCGCTGCCGCTGCTGCCGCTGCCACAGCTCCGAGGCCGAGTCGGGTCTCCGCTGCCGCTGCTGCCGCCGCCACAGCACCATGGCCGCCAGCTCCGCCATTAGGCCTTGGCGCAGACGGAGACGGGGACGGGGAATACGACAGAAAAAAAAGTCGCATCCCCTGAAGGAAGAGACCAAAACATGTTTCTCCCACCCCACCCACACACATACACAACTTAATAAAACAAAATTAACTAAAACATGACAAGGAACAAAAAGAAAGAAAAAAAACAGACGGACTGCAGGTGGGCTGCAGCTGTTAAGCCAGCGCCGACATCTTGTTTTTCTCCATTAAGGCCTTCAATAAATTGGTCACTATTGTTTGTGTGTTATTTGGGTTTCTGCAGAAGTTAGAAATCCTCTATTTTTCCATAATTGTCCAAAATCATGCACCACCCCAAATGCATATCAAGTATCAGTGTAAATGTTTACTTTTAGATCTTCCCCAATAATACAAGCCCTAATTAAAGTGAATAATTCAGCTTGTTGTGCTGCATAAGGTGATTCAAAGGCAGCTGCTTCTACAATCTCCGTCTTTGATTAATAATTGAGTACCCAGACAATCTCTCACCCCGCGCTCCAATGGATGCTCTACCATTCACATATAATGTGATGTCAGGGTCCTTCATGGGTACATCCCTCAAGTCCTCTCTTACAGATATTTCTTCCTCTATAACAAATAGACAATTGTGTCCTGTTTCTGCTCGCTCTTCTGGGGGTGAAATAAGAAAAGAGGCTGGGTTAATTAATGTACAGTGTTTAAACTGCAATTTCGGATTGTTCAACAGATAGATCTCATACTTATTTTGGCGGGCCATTGTCAAATGCTGGGTTTGAAGCTGCTCCAACAATACCGATACCGAATGTGAACCGTACACTACAATTTCCTGCTGGAGTGTCAAATTAGCGGCCGATGGTAAACTATTGTAGATTGCAGTTAAGATTTGAGTGCAAAGAGGATGTCCCCTAGCTACTGGATCTAATTTGGAAGAGTAATATGAAACTGGTCTATGTCTATCCCCATGCTTATGCGTTAATACCGAAGTGGCACAATCGGATAGAATTGTACAATACAGCTGGAAAGGACAGCTGGCCTTCCCAATGCCGGGGCTCGCATCAATGATCTTTTCAAGTTCTCAAATGCTTCCTGTGTCTCTTTTGTTAGTTTAAATTCACACTCCTTGCTGGTATAGGGTGTTAGCTCCTTTGTTTCTAGAGCTATATTTGGAATCCAGGGTCTGCATTAATTGACCATTCCCAGCCATTGCCTCATTTGTTTGGCTTATTTTGGGACTAGAAATTCGCAGATAGGTTCGAGTCTGCTCTTCTCAAGACTTCTTTCGGTGGTCGAAGTTATAATTCCTAGAAATTTTACTTTCTCCTGAGCTACCAGTACTTTTGATGGTGAGACCACATATCCTAGATCGGCTAGATGATTTAGTAGTTGTGCAGGGTCTTTCCGATTACTGGATTCATCTTTACTAGCCACCAATAGGTCATCAGCATACTGCACCAATGTTGAAATCATTTTAAACTTCAAAGTACTTAGCTGATCCCGCAGACACCTGGAAAATAAAGTAGGCGAGTTGACAAATCCTTGAGGCAACCTGGTCCAGGTATATTGTTGCCCCTGATAGGTAAAGGCAAACAAATATTGGCTGTCTTCATGAAGAGGAAGAGAAAAGAATGCATGTCATAAGTCGACTATCGAAAATACTTTTGCTTCAGCCGGTAATTGGGTAGGATATGGGCAGGATTTGGCTCTAGGACATGAAATGGTTCTTCAATAGAATTGATTTCCCTTAACTCTTGTACGAGTCTATATTGACCCTCCATTCCCGGTTTCGGAACGGCAACAATAGGTATGTTACAGATGGATTGGCACTTCACCAATATTCCTTGTTCTAGCAAACCCCAAATTAATTTGTCTATGTTGCTGATGGCCTGTAGTTTCAATGGATATTGTTAGATTAAAGGGAGTGTTACACCTTTCTGGAGAGCTACATGGATGAGATTGATGTACAAGCATCCTACCTGAGCAGTGACCTCCGCCCATACTTGAGGGTTCACATACTCAAATACCTCACTCCCCAGATAATGATGTAAGTGAGTAACAACCTTTCTTGTGACCTGGTAAAATTAAACAATAAATTGATTGTACAAATTTTGCTTTTGATAATTATTCAGGTTTGCCAAGGTCATTTCCTTTCAATTTCAATTTCAATTCAATTTATTGTGATTTGGACCCCTTGAGGTCCAAACGAAATGCCGTTTCTGCAGCCATACATTACAAACAAATAGACCCAAGACACAACATAATTTACATAAACATCCATCATATCGCTGTGATGGAAGGCCAAAAAAACTTATCTCTCCACTGCACTCTCCCCCCCGATGTCAGAGTCAAAGTCAAAGCCCCCGGCGGGCGATGGCGAATTGTCCCGTGGCCATTAAAGCCACGCCAGGTGATGCAAGGTCGCCCACCGGGTCTTGGTGTTAGAGCCCCCGGCGGGCGCTCGCAAACTCCCGCGGCCATTCCAAGCCGCGCGGGGCGGTGATGTAGGCCCCGCTCCAGGAGCTCTTCAACCCCGCAACTCGGGCGGGAGAAGTCGCCGTTGCGGGAGCCCTGAAAAGCGGTCTCCCTCCAGTGACCCGCGGGCTCCCGGTGCCGCCCGCCAAACCCGCAGTTGCAGCCACCGAATCTCCGGGGGTCGGGTCGCAGCAGCGTCCACCACAGCTCCACCCGCTCTGGACTCGGCCAGCTCCGCGACGGTGAGGTGAGTAGTCGGCACCACAGCCCCCGGTCTCCCTGTTGGAGGCCGCTCCTCGTTGCAGCCCCAACGACAACGGAGACCCGACAAAGAAAAGGTCGGGTCTCCCGTGCAGGGAGAGATTTAAAAGTTACCCCCAACCCCCCCACACCACCCCCACCCCCCACACACATACCCCAACAAAAATTAACAAAAACTACATAAAAACATAGACATAAAATAATAAAAAACGCAGACGGACTGCAGAGGCCGCTGCTGACGAGAGTCGCGCTGCCCACCGAATTTTCTTACCGTCGTTCGTAGATCTTTAGCACTAGCCAGGAAATTCACCCTTTGAGTGATGTAAGGAGCAACCTCGTCAGTTCTTTTCCATAACTGTGCTGGTATTTTAGCATATTCGGCAGCTCCCTCTTTTCCTTCCACTAGTGCCAATATTTCTATTTCCCATTCCTGTTCTTCGTATGAATTAAAGAAGGTTTCCAGCTCACTGTCCCTTACACTCTTATCGTAAGCCAGTGTCCATATGTAATTCAGAGAATCACTCTAAAAACTCATCCGCTCCTTCTCCCCTTTTTGGTCTTACATCTAATATTCTGGCCAAATCGATTGGTTTCTGACGGGTGTTGTCAAGAGCTGTTAAACCAGCTTCCTCCCTTGCTCCATTGTCCACTATTATATCTGCAAGAACTTCATGCGACGGATGTTCTAAATTAACATTAAGGAAGCGTGTGCCCTGGGATTTGATTGTCTATTCCTATTACGAACTCCACGATGTGCATTTGAGGTATTGGGATCTTACGGTGAATAAGGTGGTGGACCTAAATTTCCAGTTCTAACTCTCTCCCAGTCTTCTAACTAATCATCCTCATCCCCCTCGTAACCAGTGCCAACCATCGGGTCCTCGCGCTTAAGACATATGGATAATAATCTTTTGGTGAAAGATTTACTTCTCCCTTTATCTTTAATACTCTCAGGCTCTTCCCTTAGGCTACCCGGAGGTTCAAATGCTTCAGTATCTTCTAATACTATCCCCCTTTTAGAGTTGCTTCCTTCCAACTTGCCATTCTTTCTTCCGCTCTACTCGCTTTCTGTTCCTCATAATAATTTCTCCACGATTCAATTAATTCCTGTGCCTCTATATTATCACTGCACTGCAATATAATCTGCTCTATGTATTTTAATCCCTTAACTGTATCTATGCCCCCTCTGGGCCATAATTTGCTCCCTAATTCTCTATTTAACGATCCGGAAATAATTCTCAATCGATCAACTTTTTGTGGAAATTCACTGCATATTTCTTGCAGAGGACTTTCCGAGTCAGTGGTCATATCTTTATTTGCGTGGTTTCCCATTCTGTTGAATAAGGAAGCAACTCTAAACTACTCGCACCTCTTAACAATTTCCCTTTCTAATTTCAAAATTAACAAAGTCGTGTTAGACAATTTTCAAATCAAAATTCTCCAGGAAACAACCAATAACACTCACACACATTCTCACAGTCCATCTCTTATCCCCGATCTTAATCTGAATGCATGCAAATGCATGCAAATAAACTCGAAACACATGAGTAAAATTGAACACAAAAAGGAAATTAGTCCACTTATCAGAAGTATACCTAACCACACTCCTTCATAAATCAAAAACATTCACTTATTGCAAATCACACACTCCAAGAAATCCTCCTCATGGCACAATCAATCAGCGGGATGACCTCCCCTGAGGCAACGATTGAAAGAGTACAACCCCTGATTGAACCACCCAGATTCGGATTCTCACAATACGATCTTAAATAAATACAAATATTTAACTCAAACACACTCTTATTTCAAGTCTCTAAATCCGTAAACACTTGCAAACATGCAACGGCACAAATGACGGTTCACGGACTTAACACGATCTAAATCTTAACTTTTAATTCTTAATATACTCTAAGTTTATTTACATACACAGAATATTTACAAAATTCAGATCTGATGACAATACGAAAAGCTACATTTTTACAATTTACAAATGATTTAAAGCACTAGCGCACCATTCACGAACACTCAATCTCAACACCGCGTCACGCTGTTATCACGCAGTGAACCTCTCCCTCTGATACCGAAGATTTTCCCCTTCCTAGTTTACTCTTTGCTGAGGGGTACTACTCCGTAAATGACTACTTTTCCTCCCAAATGTTACTATCCCTCTGCTAAGGCTGGACATCTATAGGGGGACCTCTATCCCTCCTCTCTAAGTTCGACAGAATTAAGGGTACCCTTCGCTATTCGGATTACTTTTCATCAAGTAAACAGGTTCCTATTTCTCAGGTACTCCTCCCTATCAGGTACTAGTTAACAATTGATCAGAGGGTTATTATTCACTGTTGATCAGCCGTTATTCCGAATCGATCACGGACATGCACCAACTCCGAAGATCTATATACAGGAATTTGAATTCCACCTCACTGGCAGAACTTCAATATGAAATTCAGTATTTGGAAATTTGGCTTTCCAAATATAGACTTGAACTCAAACTCCTAATTTTAGTGCATATCTCTTCTACTATGTGTGCTCTCGAATCAGCAAAAATTGCCCAGTTGAATTCGTGAATGGACTGGAGTATTCCGGCCAATCTATACTTTGTCCACCCAAGCCCAGTACTTTCTCGAGGCTCTTCGTCCATCACTTCAGGGAGAGACTCAGATGCCTACATACAGACACTCCTCTCTGCAGGGCACCGAGGTTTCAGCACCTAGCCGCTCTGCGCTGTGAGTTATCGATGCCGATTTTCAGAGCGCACCATTTCAATTAGCACTCCCGGCAAAGATACGATCAAAGGCAAGACCCCACCAATTTGGATACCAAGTCTAACCATGGGCCCCTCCTCACCCAATGAAGCGCATTTGACTCTCATTAAAGCAGCTGCAGGTTTGGGGCTCTAACCCAGGAAAGGGCCTCTCACCCAAACCCCAGCAGTGCCTCCAACCCCACCCTGGTTTTATGGGCCTCCAATCCAAAGGCGTGCTAACCACACCCCCGGGCTTGCTAAACTCTGTTCTAATTATCTCGATTAGACCCTTTCCCAAGCCCGAGAATGATCGATCTGCTCCGACTAACGAGGTGCCGAAAATCATTGTGAAAACTGCACCGTGAGCCCGATTTCTGCACTTGCGATCGAGACAGCTCAACACCCTTGATCGCAAACTTGTGTTTGGAGATCTTTTGAGACCCGGATGAGCCCCCAATGATAATTGCCCGTTTCTACGTTTCCCCCCAGTCTAGTTTCAGTAAAAACACTGAATCAAGCACTTGGAAACAACTAAATTTTATTTTAACAAAAGTGCGTCACAGTTCAACTACTGTGCCTATCCCACTGTGGGTTCGATCCCCGTATCCGCCTGTTCAAGTGCTCTAGGCCTCGCTCAAACAGAGACACTCCAGAAGGTCACGCAGTCCCAAGCGCTCTCCCAGAAGATCGCGGACTTTTATATGTCCCGGGACCTCGAGGGGCCGAACCACATGGGGGTGGTCTCTGAACAATTAAATTACAGATATTGATTAACCCATTTCCCTGCCCCAATAATACAGCAGCTCACACATTATATAAGAAAGAAAGCTCTAGAAGGAAGCTAACAAGAACAAACATTGAAACATGTGCCCTGAGATACAAACATTTTCTCCAAGGCTCAACAGTTCGACCAATCGTCAATTAACAGGATGACCATCTTGCAACATTATTTATACTGTTTACAATGCTTCTGCAGTGACCCAATAGAAATGATGCATTTAAGGTTAGTTTGCAAAACCGCTATACATGTTATCAATTTAAGAGAAACAGGGCAAAGGCAAAGGCAAAGGCAAATTTATTTGTATAGCACCATTCGTGCAAACAGCAATTCAAGGTGCTTTACAGGAAAGAAAAAATAAAATAGTCAATAATTTAAAAAATTGCAAAATAAGCAATACGACAAATGTATGAATAATAAAACAATCTCAATGAAACAATAAAACGATTTTAAAAAGCACATAAAAGGGTTAAAATTAGACAGTTAAGATTACCTGCATGTCGGGTTATGGAAAAACTATAGTAAACAAGTGTTTTTAGGCCTGATTTAAATGCGCTTACAGTCGGTGCACACCTCAGGTGTTCAGGGAGCTTGTTCCACAGGTGTGGAGCATAAAAACCCAATGCTGCTTCAGCCTTTTTAGTTCTGACCCTGGGAACACAGAGTAAACCTGTCCCTGAAGACCTGAGGAGTCTAGGCGCCTCATATACAACAAGTAGGTCAGAGATGTATTTTGGACCTAGACCATTCAGTGCCTTGTAGATCAGTAACAGAATTTTAAAATCTGGGAGAACACTTGGACCCCTTACCATCCTGCATGTCAGTCTGAGTCTAGACTGCCCCCCCCCCCCCCCACCTCCCCCCCCCCCCCACATCCTCCTTCCCCAACCCAGCTCCAAACGCTAACCGACTTCTCCCCTTCAGCAGCCTTATCCATGTCTGACTCATGTCCATTACGCCGTCCCAATATACAAACTTTATTTTAACACTCGTGGTCTGAGCTTTCCTCCCTCCCAAACTGACGGATTGGGATCCTCTATCTTCCCCAGCGTGACACAGGGCAAGACTGGCACTGCCCATTGTTTTGCTTCTCTGGTGGAGCATACCTCAGGAAAACCTTGCTGCTCATCAACAAAGCAAGGGCCCATCCTCCACGCCACTACGCTGCAAGCTCCTACAACATGTGGTCTAACTCTCCTGGGTCCCACTGCCCTCCCCACCACCACAGGCAACCTCAGCAATGATTCCACTGGGTCATCCCCTTCCCCATCTTTTAACCTTTTAACCAGGTTAACCCGACAAACCCCCACCCATACATTAACTTCATGCCCCCTTCCTCTCTGAACCCCCCTTAATCTCCGTCCACTCCCCTGCCCCTCTCTGACCCCAAACCCCACCCTTATAGTGTCTTTGCCATCCCCCCCTGACCTCCCCCTTTCCGGTTTGTTCTCCACATTCTCACCTTTGTTCTCCTCCGCTCCAACCTCATCGAGTTCCGGGTCTGCCACAATGTAGAGCTTTTCTTCCATCTCCTCTGCTTCCGTGCCTTTTTCTATGGGAAGGAGTCCTCACCACCCAGTGATGTCACCTTCTCGTGTCTCCACTGGTCCTCCTCCTCTTGGACTCCCCCTGGACGGCCTTCGATCCTCTTTAGACCTTTTTATTTCTAACTGCTGGTGTAGGATTTGTTTTGTACCATTTTGTACCTCCTGGTTCCCTCTCCCCTGACTCTCAGTTGAAGAACAAAACAACACCCATTCCTTTTCTCCTGAGATGCTGCCTGACCTGCTGAGTTACTCCAATACTTTGTGTCCATCATCAAGGCCCCATCGCTAGTTCACACACATAGAGCCTTGTGTGCTTGAGAACAGCAGCAGGTTTAAGGGCAAACATTTATTGGCCAGTCACACTCTACTAATTTAACAATCTCTCTGGGTGCCAAAGGATTGTTAAGCCACTCTACTTTTAAGCTACTTGCAAAATAACAGCATTGAGTCGTCATCAGAGCTACTTCTTTACCCTTCACACCTTGAGCAATTCCTCGTTTTTGGACAAATATACCTCTCAGTAGGCAGAGCAGATACTTCAATCCAACCTCCAGGGTTTGTTGAACGAAAGCCTGTCTGAACCTACATTTCTGGCACTGGCTGGTTCTATTCCCCAGCTGGCTCTACATTGCTGCCAACATTTTGTTTTCAGGAGTATTTGATCAAGGTTTCAATTGTAACATTGATCTTGATTGCGATTTTAACACTGCAGTACGGTCTGATCGATCGCATGGCTTCTGGGCTGGGAAAAAAAACCCCATTAGTAATTAACCAGGCTGATTGATTAAAGCATCAAGATGGTGGATGAACCAAAGGAGACAGCAACAAAATTAAAACATACTTTTTTATCCCCCACATATCACTACCTCAGAATGGTGTCAGCTGCAAAAAATTGTAACTGTCAGTGTTGGAAAATAAATCACTGAGTAAATACAGTCTGCAAAAAATCTGTAAATGTTAATATCCACTGGAAAATTATGCATATAAATTTAGTGCAGTTCAGTGAATAATTTCATTGCACGAAATATCAATGAGAGGAATTTTGAAGTATTCATGTATCAACGTGTGATTATCCAATGAAATATTTGTTACAATTCGGTAGGATTTACCTAACTCCATTGCTCTGTTTTCTCTGAAAATATGCCCCTGGTCTCTTGAAACAAGCATGCTCTCCATGTTTTAGTCAGTGTAGGTCTCCATTTTTAGGAAATGACGCAGAAGGAATTGGAAGAAGTCTTTAGACTTTAGACTTCTGAGATGCAGCACAGAAACAGGCCCTTCAGCCCACGAGGACCAGCGACACACTAGCACTATCTACACACTAGGGACAATTTACCAAAGCCAATTAAACTACAGAAGATCTGTATGTATTTTTAGGTGTGGGAGGACACTGGAGGATCCAGGGAAAATTCATACGAGCTCAGGGAGAACATAGAAACTCCATATAGACAGCACCCGTAGTCAGGATTGAACCCAGGTCTCTAACACTGTAAGGCAGCAGATCTACCACTGCGCCATTGTGCCCCCCTAGTCCAGAAGATATTCACTGGACTACAGAGGGTTGTCCCATCATGAACGGCTAAAAATAATAGTAAGATTAAACGAGAACTTACCAGCTTGAAGTTTGATCTTTATTTTATGAGGAGTTACGTCGAGGGATTACGTGAAGACCCCACCAGCACGCATGCGGAACATTCTTCAAAGCAGCGGTGTGGAATCACAGTAATAGTAGTTGAAATAAATTTGTATTGTATTGTATAAACATAGTAAGATAAGAAGAACTAGGATGCCAGTTGACATTTATAAGAGGGTGGGCGTGGACGGCACGTAATCCCTTGACGTAACTCCTCATAAAATAAAGATCAAACTTCAAACTGGTAAGTTCTCGTTTAATCTTACTATTTTACTTCGGAGTCACGTGAGTGACTACGTGAAGATTTTAAAGATCTGTGATTTCACGCCGTGGAAGAAATCCATGCTTCACTCACTGCCGAAGTCATCCAAGGGAGGAAGTATGTTATCGTATTCAGACATGAATCAAATTCAAACAATAACAATTTATTTTAACAAAATAATGCTCCCTTGGGCTAAATATATTACAGAATTCATCTTGATTCTGCAACACCGCAGGTTTGGTTATTGGCTTATTATAAAATAATTTGAAGGTCTTCTCTCTAGACCATCCTGCTGTTGCCAGGATATGGTCCATAGGCACTTCCATGTCTAGCTGCCCATGTTGCTGCTGCCCTTGTGGAATGAGATTTAAAATGTCAGTATCCACTCCAGCAGCTCGCAAAACCTGTCTGAGCCATCTAGAGATGGTCTGTGCTGATACCCGGCCATTAGACTGTTTATAGCTGACCCATAGTGCCATTTTACTACCTCTTAAAGTTTTAGTAGTCTTAAGGTATAGTAGAAGGTGTGTCATTACACACAGTCGGGTGTCAGATGGGTATGCTTGAAATTCCAAAATTTATCCTGATGTTCCTGGTCTATCTTGTTTAACCAGCTCCAAGATGCGAAAGTTATCTTATCTGGAGATGCCATCATATTGTCCAGTCTCAGTTTATGTAGAGACTGGACCCTTTGAGCTGAGACCAGTGCCATCAGCATACTGTTTTTAATGTGAGCTTTTCCAGGGACAGGGACATTGCTGGTGACCAACCCCTGAGCAATGTTAGTACAACACTGACGTCCCAGATCTGGGAGTACCTCGCTCTAGGAGGGTTAGTGTTGTAAATAACCCTCATAGGTTTGGCAACTAGAGGGTGAGATCCCATGGAGAGTTGTCGTGGTGCCTGCCACCAGTAAGCTGACAGGGCACTCCTGGCGCAATTATAGCGCTGCAGCTCAGTCCTTCATCTACATGAAGGCTGGACAGGAACTCCCAGGACGTTGGTGATTGTAGCTGTATTATACGCTACACCAGTCCTTGAGCAATATGACTCCCATATTCTTATGCTGGAGAGGTACTGCTTTTTGTTGACTCTCGATAGGCCGCCGTGATCATGTTCATGGTCCTGTCCATCAGCCCAGATCTAGCATGATGGACTTATGGTTCAGAGACTATGTCAAGGACCACAGGGACCCATGGCTGTGTAGGCCAATCAGGTACTTCCAAGACACCTGATGCTGAGACCATATGTATTTTGCATAGGACCCGACTGATGAGGCAGGAGGGGGAAAAAGCATAGTAAACAATTTTCCCCAATTCAGCGAGAAGCGTCCATTGCTGCTTCCCCAGGTCTGGTTCCCAAGCGACATATGTTGGTAACTGGTGATTGAGTCTAGATGCAAATAGATCGATATCTGGTGTCCATATCGTATAGTAATATCAGCAAATATTTTTGTGGTCCAACAGCCATTCGGTGCTGTCATTAAATTTTCATGACCTGGCGTCTGCCACTGTATTGAGCTTACCTGGTAGGTAAGTTGCTGATAGCCAAATATGTATGTTAACACACCATTGCCAGATTGTATTGGCCAGATTGACACATGATATCAATTTTATTCCACCCATATGATTAATATATGCCACCACTGTGGTATTATCAATTTGTAGGCGGACAAGCTGAAGTTTAATCCATTAGGCAATGCTATATGCTGCCATAGTTGCCCCATCCAGTTAAATTTTAGGTATCGACAATGATCCCTATGTATGGGTACTGAATAGTATGCATCTTTTGGATCAATGCATGCCATGAAGTATCCCTCTGAAACGAATTGTTTGGCAGTAACAATGTTTCCACAGTGGTAATAAACCTCCATGCCTCCCAAAACAAGTGCAACATTCCCCCTGTTAGTACAGGTCCTACACCTTTTGAGTTCTGGAAGGAACCAGATCCACCTACCTCCCTGGTTGCCGGTGGTACGTCCCCTTCTTCAGCTTCTGCCTCTTCTGCGGAAGAGGCGCCGGAGTGTGGGATTGGCACGTTTTCCATGAGGGTCGCTCTAGGCCTTGGCCTAAAAAGGACCTTTGTGGTTGTTGCGCTGCCCTCATGCTTTCACCAGCGTCCTGGTGTTGATGCCTGCTGGTGGATGCATAGGGGTGCTGCCGTCTGAGGTGTGTGGTCTGCGCGTTGCTGATGACGGCCTCATGAGCCTGACGGCTTTAAACTCTTCGTCGAGCTCTTTTACTCGTTTAGACAAGTTTCCCCTCCAAACAGCAGTATCTGCGGTTGTGTTGCAGCTGGTTCGCACAACCCTGCAAATTTGGGGTTTAGTGCAGGTTTGCTGCGTTCTCGCAAGTAATTGATTTCATACTGGGTATTGCGGAGCAATGCCAGTGTGTCCTGCTGAGTGTCCGTCATCTCTGTACCATCGACTGAACGAGCAACCAATGATATGCCCGCTGTCAGAAGTTTTAGAAACTTCTGTAGTTTGACCTCCTGGGTTCTTATGCCAGTCCCACTGTATCCCCAGATCGCATTGTTTACTGCAGGCACTTTTAACGAAGTAAAGTTCACAGGAGGCATATACTTCTCCATAGTTTCGTTAACTACCTGTTCCTGCAGAGGATGGAAGTACAGGTAGTCGATGCTGGCCGCCAGCTTGGTCTGCAATGGTACTCCTGATTGGTGATCCAAAAATTTGGTGACCACTCCCAGTAGCTCCTTAGGATCCTGCACCCCCAGCACACTGCCGTTTTCTTCAGCCACGTCCCCTTCTTCAGGACCAGCCCAGCCCTGGCCCACAATGTAGGTATGTTGCAAAGCCTACCTGAAGCGTCGTTGAAAATCTGCCGCTGCGGGTGTGCGCGATTTTGGCGCCGTTTAGAGGGGGGCGGGTTTAAAACGCGATTTTCTCTAGGCTGTTCAAATCGAAGATGTTCAGCCTAGTTAATTATTAACGAAAAATCGCTGGAAGACCCCGTCGCAAAAGATATTATTAGTTTTAAAGGCCTTGTATAATAGTTATAATAGTTTAAAAATCAATCTCTAAACCCGCGACCGCCAGCAACCGCAGGGTCTCATAAAGCAAATAGCAGAAGGTATGCTGCATATTTTTACATTAAAAAGGGCTTCTAAAGATCCCTTTATACAAAGTTTAATATTGCGAGTAGCTCATTTTGGGCCCATTATATCCCGCAGTATTTTTCTCGGCATTTGGGGCACAAATCTACCGCAATGTGAACGTTCTAAACCAGCGCGTTCCACAGGGACCCACTGGAAAGCTGATTTAAATGGGCATTTATTTACAACAATTGAACACTAAATTCCTTCCATTTGATCTATAAATTAATGTAAATGAGATTTAAAAATCATGTTTTATTGTGAATTATTTGTGAATATTATTTGGACATTTAGGCTATTTAAAAATGTTAATCATTTATTAAGAAATGGATAGATGTTTAGATCTAGTAATTGAAGTCTGAAATTAGCTACAATTAGGTAACTAACTAATTATATGCTTTAATT
The DNA here is from genome assembly GCF_010909765.2 of Amblyraja radiata. Taxonomy (NCBI): domain Eukaryota; kingdom Metazoa; phylum Chordata; class Chondrichthyes; order Rajiformes; family Rajidae; genus Amblyraja; species Amblyraja radiata. Next base: position 58,202,672 of record NC_045956.1, on the reverse strand, counting down.
TCAGGTCAACCAAGTAAGATTATTTTATATTTGTTTCAGAATGCTTCAATCTATGATAACTGAAAATTTCATTCAGTTCTCTTAATTTTTAAGAAAGTTATGGGCTTTTGACTGTTCACGATCACAGCTTTTTTGTTATGTCCATAGAAAATCAATAGGGAACAAGATGCTCATTTCCCAGTATGAAAATGGCCATAACTTTTTAAATACTTGAGATATGAAAGTGAATTAGGTGTCAAATTAAACTTATTTTTATGCTTTATCTGATGGGATAAATTACAGACTTGATTTTTAAAATCTCAAAATTTTGTAACATTGCTACACAATGCTCCCCTCTGTCGAGGGAGATGCATTGTTTGACAGCCCTCGATAAGGTGCTGTTATGGGAGTGCGAAGACTCCCATAGTGAGCTTGCTCCATCTCCCGGAGCAAGTCACGTTGGAGCATTTGCTCCATCAACCGCTTACGCGGGTGAGGCGGCACCTCTGATTCACTCGGGCAGCGCATCCTCCTGACCGGACTCAGATGAGTATGATCGGCCGGGCAAACTCCTGCTGGGCTTTGCCTCCAGCCCGCTGCGCTGATTCGAGCTGTACAGCTCCCGGCGCTGGATTTGGCTTAGCAGAGTTGAAGTCGGTAAGTGGACCTCAACAACCGCTCCAGACGGTCACTTCCACTGCCCTTCGGCAGCGCGTCCACTGAGTCTATCGGCCGGACCCACTCTTGCTGTGCTTGCCTGCAGCCCGCTACGCTGTTTCCGAGTGTACAGCTCGCGGTGCTGGGCTCAGCTGTGCTGAGTTTACGTGACTGTGAACCACAGCCAGCGGTCCAGGTGCCGCTGGTCGCCCCCGGCTGTCGGGCTGTCGGAACTTTCACAGTTCCCCGCAGCCATTGAAACGCGACCCATTTTTTCTTCCCTTTGTCCAAAGTGCTGAAACACAAAGCACAGCAAGGGGAAGAAATACGACCTTAGAATAAATTTTCTTACCTTCTAGGTCCGTTTTTCAATTTTGCCGCGGGAGCGCTCTTCCCCCGACCGTCGCTAGTGCAATGAGCGTAGACGATATGTTGCGCATGCATGCTGGCGGGTTCTTCACGTAGTCACTCACGTGACTCCGAAGTAAAATGTTAAATCTATATTCTTTGGAGTTTTGAAGAATGAGGGGCGACATCATTGAAACATATAAGATCCAAAGGAGCCTGGACATGGAAGATGTCGAGATGTTTTCACTGGGAGAAGCTCACACAAGAGAACAACATTGGAAGATTGTGGGTGGCATAGTGGCGCAGCGGTAGAATTGCTGCCTTACAGCACTTTCAGCACCAGAGGCCCAGGTTCAATCCAGACTACGGGTGCTGTCAGTATGGAGTTTTTACGTTCTCTCCACGACTGCGTGGGTTTTCTCCAAGATCTTTGGTTTCCTCCCACACTCCAAAGATGTACAGGTTTGCAGGTTAATTGGCTTTGTATAAATGTAAATTGTCCGTACTGTGTATGGGATAGTGTTAAGGTGCGGGAATCGTTGGTCGGCGCAGATTCGGTGAGCTGAGTGGCCTGTTTCCGCTCTCTAAACTAAACTAAACTAAACTAAAGATTAGGAGTCGGTCACTTAAAACTGAGGAATGTGGGAACTTTTTGCAGAGTTCTTTACTCCTGGATCATGGGTGATAATTAAAGGGGAGGTAAATGCATTTATGAAATATTGAGAAATTAAGGATCACGTTTTACTGGCAGAGAGGAGGGGTTGAGCCTCTGGCAGATTGGCTATCATCGCATAGAAACAAGGAACGGCAGATGCTGGTTAATACATAAAATGATACAAAGTGCTGGAGTAACTCAGCAGAACAGGCAGCATCTCTGGAGAACATGGGTAGGTGACATTTTGGGTAGAGACCCTTCTTCAGACTGATTTTTGTGTGTGTGTTGGGGGGGGGAGGGAGAATGCCAACAATCACTTAAAGCATAACCACAACCTAAACTCTCCAAACCTTTCTAATCCATGTATCTGTCCAAGGGTCTTAAAATTGTCATAATTGAACCCATCTCTACTAACTCCTCTGGTTGCTTGTTCAATGTATGCACCACTCTTTATGTGGAAAAAGTTGTCCTTCAAGTCCATTTTAAACGTTTCCCCCTCCACCACAAACCTTTGTCCTCTAGTTTTAGCCTCCTCTCCCCTTGCAAAACCACATTGTAGCTGTTGACGTTATCAATGCCTCTCAGTAATTTTTACAAACCTTTTATAAGCTCAGCGCACAGCGCTCAGCCTTCGCCACCCCAGGGTAGAATGCCCCAGCTTATCCAGCTTCTCCTTAAAACTGGAGACAGTTCTTTTCTCCATCCTTTCGAATTTAACAACATCCTTTGCGTATGATTATTCCAGCGTCTGATTTCAAGAACGCAATCTGAATGTAGGTAAATGAAACACAAAAACATACAGGTGCTAGAAATCTGAAATAAAAACAGAGTGCCCAAATACACAGCAGGCACTTCATGCACTGACATCACTGACTACCATGAGCTTGTTTTCCCCTCCGTCCACGAATTTTTGGGTATTTTCAGTGCTTTATTTTATTTCAGATTTTCCAACATAACAGACATTTCTATTCAAGGATTCAATATTCAAATATACGTTATTGTCCACCCCTCCATTACCACGTCAGGTCTCTCTTTGTTCTTGGCGCCCCCCACCCCCACAGATGTCCCATTGCTCTCGGCACCCCCAGCAGGCCCCTCAGCACACAGAGTCCACGCTGTCCAGCAATCACCCCGTACACTAACCTACACACACAAGGGACAATTTTACAACTTACCAAAGCCAGTTAATCTGTCTGAAGAAGGGTTTCGGCCCGAAACGTTGCCTATTTCCTTCGCTCCATAGATGCTGCTGCACCCACTGAGTTTCTCCAGTATTTTTGTGTACCTTCGATTTTCCAGCATCTGCAGTTCCTTCTTAAACACTTAATCTACAAACCTGTATGTCTTTGGGGCGTGGGAGGAAACCGGAGCACCCGGAGAAAACTCATGCGTTCACAGGGAAAACATACAAATTCCGTACTGTGAGGCAGCAACTCTACTGTTGCGCCACTGTGGTGCACAGAATTCATACCATTGTGGAAGAGTTCTCTGAAAAGAGCTGATGTCAGAACACCAATTAACGGTGTTGATGTTGTCTTCTTTAGTGTTGTTCACTCTAGTTTAGTTGCAGCATGGAAACAGGCCCTTTGACCTTTTAGGAAGGAGATGAGGTGAAATTTATTTAGTCAGAGGGTGGTGAATTTGTGGAATTCTTTGCCCCAGAAGGCTGTGGAGGTCGTCAGTGGATATTTTTAAGGCAGAGATAGATAGATTCTTAATTAGTACTGGTGTCAGAGGTTATTGGAGAGAAGGCATTAGAATGTGGTTAGGAAGAAGAGATAGATCACCCATGAGTGAATGACTGAGAATGGTCTACTACTACTCCTATTCCTTATGACCTTGTGACCCGCTGAGTTCATGCCAACCATTGGTCATCCATTCATACTAGTTCTATATTATCCCACTTTCTCATCCATTTCCTACACTCTACGGGCAATTTACAGAGGCCAATTAACTTTCAAACCCAAACGTCTTTGAGATGTGGAAAATTGCGCACCCAGAGAAAACTCACAGGGTCATAGAGAGAGCACACAAACTCCACACAGACAGCACCCGAAGTTAGGATCAAACCCAGTATTTTGCCACTGTGTGGCAACAGCTCTACCAGCTGGGTGACTGTCACCCTTAAAATGAGAGGCGAGAAGAATTCCTACCATTATGAAAGATTTCTTGGAAAAGGGCTACTGTCAGAACAAAAGTGCATCGATATACTTTGGAGGAAAAATGGAAGTGAAGGGGGGAGTGAAATTGACTCAGACCACTTGCAAATGACTTGCTATTTTCAGAAGCAATTTTGAAATCTCCATTCACATCTTGGACTTCTTCATTTTTAAGTGGAATGTGGGAAATAATGTAAAACCACAATATTGTAGTGGATGTGGAGCTGCTCATGGCTGTGTGAAGTTGAAATGATTGGAAGACCTGCACTTAAAGTGTCAAGTGAAATCTGAATGCTTCAAAGAATCATAATTCAGACTTTCGGAAAGTCGTTATAAAGAAGATATCAAGTTCAGTACATTATCACGCTACAAGGCGCCCTTCATTCACAATTACTTACTTTGAATAATCCAATGTTTCAGAAAGAATTGCAGATGCTGGAAAAATCAAAGGTAGACAAAAATGCCAGAGAAACTCAGCAGGTGAGGCAGCATCTATGGAATGAAGTTTTGGGTCGAGACACTTCTCTAGACTGATGTTGGGTGGGGGGGGGAACCGGCAGGAAAAATAAAGGAAGGCAGATGAGGCAGGTGAGGCAGAGGTTCACCTGCACATTCCCCAACCTCATCTATTGCATCCGCTACTCTAGGTGTCAGCTGCTCTACATCGATCGCTTCACCCAACACCTCCGCTCAGTTCGCAATAACCAACCTGATCTCCCAGTGGCTCAGCACTTCAACTCCCCCTCCCATTCCGAATCCGATCTTTCTGTCCTGGGCCTCCTCCATGGCCAGAGTGAGGCCCACCGTAAATTGGAGGAGCAGCACCTCATATTTTGCTTGGGTAGTTTACACCCCAGTGGTATGAACATTGACCTCCAATTTCAGGTAGTCCTTGCTTTCTCCCACATTCCCCTCCCCTTCCCAGCTTTCCCACAGCCTACTGTCTCCCCCTCTTAATTTATTTTTCCCGCCTATTCCGTCGCTCCATAGATGCTGCCGCACCCGCTGAGTTTCTCCAGCATTATTGTCTACCTTTGAATAATCCAATGGTAACATTTTTGCAGTCATGAATTTTTTTTTAGTTTAATTTAGAGATACAGCATGGATGCAGGCCCTTTGTCCCACCGAGTCTGTGCGAACCAGCGATCACCTCTACACTAGTTCTATCCTACACATTAGGGACAATTTACAGAAGCCAATTAACCTGCAAACCTGCAAACATTTGAAATGTGGTAGGAAACCGCAGCACCCAGAGAAAACCCTCGTGGACACAGGAAGAATGTACAAACTCTGTACAGACAGCACCTGTAGTGAGGATTAAACCTGGGTCTTTGGTGTTGTTAGGCAGCAGCTCTACTACTGCACCACTGCAGAAACTATTGGTGCTGTGCACATTACTTTTTGCACTGCTTCTGTGATTCACTATTTGTCCATTTTTCATTATTTTCACTGCTTCAGCAGAATAATATGTCTCACACAAGAGGTTCCTCAAGACAATATGGCCAAAGCACTAACCCATAGACCCATAACAAGATTAAGTTTTGGTTTATTAATGTTACATGTGACGAGGTACAGTGAAAAGCTTTGTTTTGCAACCAATTAAATTACCCAATATAGCATTACAGTATTACCCCATCAAATTAAATAATACTATACATAAATGTGTGAATGTGTGTGAGTGATTGGTGGTGGTCGGAGGGGCCGTAGGCGCAGATTGGCAGCCACGCTTCCGTCAGTCTGCCCCAGGGCAGCTGTGACTACAGAAGTAGCTTACCACCACCAAGTGTGACTGAGGAGTGAATGAATAATGCGATGTAAAGCGCCTTGAGTACTAGAAAGGCGCTATATAAATCCCATCCATCATAAATAGAATCAAGCCAAACTCAAGTGCAATAGTCATAGAATCATATAGCATGGAAACAGGCCCATCGGCCCAATTTGCCCATGCCAGCCAAAATGCCTCATCTACTCTACTCCCACTTGCCTGCATTTGTCCCATATCTACAAACCTGTACATCTTTGGAATGTGGGAGGAAACCGGACCACCCAGAGAAATCCCACGTGGACACGGGGAGAACATCCAAACTCCATACAGACAGCGCCTGTAGTCAGGATTGAACCCAGATCTCTGGCGCCGTAAGGCAGCAACTCTATGGCTGCGCCGCCAATAAAAAGGTTTACATGGATGATGCATGTATCAGATCTGACAGGTGGCTTTAACACGAGGATTTGAAAATGATTTTAATCCACGGTTATATGGCTGAATCAATATTACTCATTTGCACCCATCTAATTCACAATTAACCTGACTGTGCCATGCAACCCCTGATGGGCAAAGCTATTGTGAGATCACAAAATCTCATTTTGATAACATATCTGTGATGAAGACTTTTTTTGATAGAAACAAAAAATGCTGCAAATACTCATCGGGTCAAATTGCACCAGAGAGAGGAGAAACAGAGCTGGCGATTCAGATCGGGGATTCTTTGCCATAACTGGGAAGGGTCTCGACCCGAAACGTCACCTTCCTATCTTCTCTTATTACCCAGCGATATGAATGTTGAATTCTCCAATTTTAAGTAACTTCATCTTACATTCCCCACCGCGCCCCTCTCTTTCTCCTTGCTCCCTTCCTCCAACCTAGTTGTTTTACCAGTTCCACAGTTCTCCACATTGTTCTTCCTGAGATCACACCTTCCCAAGGCAACAGTGGACCTATCAGGTACTGCCCTGCCTGAGGTCATTAGTGCTGGCCCTGATTGCTCCTGGTCTTTTCTTCCATCCACCTCTTCACCTCGCTCCTCACCACCCACTTTCAATCTGAAGAAGGGTCCCGACCCAAAACGTCATCCATCCTTTTTCTCCAGTGATGCTGCCTGACTCATGGAGTAACTCCGGCACTTTGTGTCCTTTTGTGTCTTAACCAGCATCTGCAGGTCTTTTATTCTACACGAGGCAAAATAAGTTTGTTAAGGTGTAGGAAGCATGGGGGTGGGGGAGGGGGAGGGGTTGGGGGAGTGGGAGGGGGAAGATAGGATTCACAAAGATGTTGCCCAGATTGGAAGGTGTCATTTTTAAAGAAGATAGGAAAGGCTGGGTGTGATATTCCTTGAGTTAAGGAGGCACAGCACAGTGGCACAGCGGCAAAGTTGCTGCCTTACAGACCGGCAAGCGAATCTTGTCTGCAGCGGCCTCTGCAGTCCGTCTGCGTTTTTATTATTTTACGTCTATGTTTTAATGTAGTTTTTGTTATTTTTGTTGGGGTGTGTGTGTGGGGGGGTGGGGGTGGTGTGGGGGGGTTGGGGGTAACTTTTAAATCTCTCCCTGCACGGGAGACCCGACCTTTTCTTTGTCGGGTCTCGGTTGTCGTTGGGGCTGCAACGAGGAGCGGCCTCCAACAGGAAAACCGGGGGCTCTGGTGCTGACTACTCACCTCACCGTCGCGGAGCTGGCCGAGTCCAGAGCGGGTGGAGCTGTGGTGGACGCTGCTGCGACCCGACCCCCGGAGATTCGGTGGCTGCAACTGCGGGTTTGGCGGACGGCGGCACCGGGAGCCCGCGGGTCCCTGGAGGGAGACCGCTTTTCGGGGCTTCCGCAGCGGCGACTTCTCCCGCCCGAGTTGCGGGGTTGAAGAGCACCTGGAGCGGGGCCTTACAGCACCGCCCCGCGCGGCTTGGAATGGCCGCGGGAGTTTGCGAGCGCATGCCGGGGGCTCTAACACCAAGACCCGGTGTGCGACCTTGCATCACCCGGCGTGGTTTTAATGGCCACGGGACAATTCGCCATCGCCCGCCGGGGGCTTTGACTTTGACTCTGACATGGGGGGGGAGAGTGCAGTGGAGAGAAAAGTTTTTTTGGCCTTCCATCACAGCAATGTGATGGATGTTTATGTAAAATATGTTGTGTCTTGGGTCTATTTGTTGTAATGTATGGCTGCAGAAACGGCATTTCGTTTGGACCTCAAGGGGTCCAAATGACAATAAATTGAATTGAATTGAATTGAATTGAAGCAATCTGAAAGAGAGTCCTGACCGAAACATCACCTATCCATGTTCTCCAGAGATGCTGCCTGACCCGCTGAGTTACTCCAGCACTTAGATGTACCCTTTTTATTAGAAATATTACCGTCCTGATTGTTCCCGGACTGGCAAAGGTTCTAGATGGTAACTTTGTGCAAAAGGTTGGCACGGTGGCGCAGCAGTAGAGCTGCTGCCTTACAGCGCCAGAGACCCGAGTGCAAGCCTGACTATGGGTGTTGCTTGTATGGATTTTGTACGTTCTCCCTGTGGCCACGTGCGGTGGCAGGCCTAGTTCACTGGCGCTGGGCCGCTGCCTGCTGGGGAAGCTCAGAAGCCGCCGAGTTCAGCCCCAAAGACCAGAGAGTTGAGGAGGAGGGAGCTGCTGGCAACGACGGATGAGAGGAGTGGATTGGTACGAGAGGGACCGGGGTATTTTCTCCAGCACCTTCGAGGTCGGCTCTAGGAGCTGCCAGAGCACAGAGGCGGTCGGGTGAGGAGAGGGATGTTGGTGCGTGGCCCAAGCCAGTCGAAGGCGACGAAGGAGGCCCTACAGCAGCCTGGGGCTTACCTGGATCAGAAGCGCTCCAGTACATCCAGCATGTGGACTAGCTTTGGATTTTTCATTGTAAATGGCACCAAAATATGGCGACGTGCATGTGCGGGCAATGCAAAAATAATTTCACAGTGCAGTGCATACATAACAATAAAGAACCTTTGAACCAATATGTTGCCTATGCATGTTTTCCAGAGATGTTTCCTGACCTGCTGAGTTGATCCAGTACTTGTGTCCTTCTGACTCTTGAGTCGTGTTCTTGCTGACCTCACTTGCAGGCCTGGAATCACGTGTCTATCAGAATCTGGTTACAATTGCAGATTTCCTTCCCCTCTGGTGGTTAATATTGAACCAGAGGGACATCCAGTTGTCCAGTAACTGAGTAGCGACCTTCGTTGAGAGTAGCCTTCTTTTTTAGAATTCCACATTTATTTATTCAGGTCTGATTTAGTTCCAGAACCAATTGTGGTGGGAATTACACAAATGGGGATCACGGGTCCAGAACAGCGGCTGGTGATCCAACACCTTAACCATTCCACTATTCCCACTTCCGAAAATATGACTTGGATCAAGAGCAATACTTTCCTCATGTTGATGCTGATATTCTTTAAGGAAGGTCATGAAGGAATTGCCTAAGTAAAGCACTGCCAATTATTTTGTATCATCATACAGTGAGGGCGGAAGGATTTAATAGAAACCTGAGGGTGAATCTTTTTGACACAAAGGGTGGTGGGTGTATGGAACGAGCCGCCAGAGGAAGTAGTTGGGGCAGGGACTATGGCAACGTTTAAAAAACATTCGGACAAGTACACGGGCAGGATAGGTTTAGAGGGATCTGGGCCAAACGCAGGCAGGTGGGACTGGTGTAGGTGGGACATGTTGGCCTGTGTGGGAAAGTTGGGCTGAAGGGCCCATTTGCATGCTGTATGAAAACATACAGTGCTCCTAAACCCACTCTTCCTTTGCCATGCACTAAGCTCCCACCCAAGTGTGCTCCCATTTCTCCCACCCCCGTGTTCCTTTCCCCTCCTTCATATACTCATCTCTCATCTTCAAGACCCCATTTCACATCCTGCCCCCCCCCCCCCCCCCCCCACCCCCCCACCCACCTCTCTTTCGCCTCTCCCACCTGTTCCCTGCCACCCACATCCTACCATCGGGCTTTACAATTCAATCCTATTCTCCTCTCCTAATTTAGTTTAGAGATACAGTGTGAAAACAGGCCCTTCGGCCTACTGAGCCCACAATTATCACCCATACACTAGTTCTACCCTACACCCGAGGGACAACTTACAGAAGCAAATTGACAGACAAGCTTGCTTGTCTTTGGGCATCTGACACCCATTTGTCGCTAACTCCACCCATATCCCCCTCACCTGTATCCACCCATCGCTCGCCAGGTAGACACAAAATGCTGGAGTAACTCAGCGGGTGAGGCAGCATCTATCTTCGAAGGGTCTCGACCCGAAACGTTGCCCATTCCTTCTCTCCATAGATGCTGCCTCACCCGCTGAGTTACTCCAGCATTTTGTGTCTACCTTCGATTTTACCAGCATCTGCAGTTCTTTCTTACACATTTTGTATCACTCGCCAGGCTTTGTCCTGCCCCCCAACCTCTCTTTTCCATATTTCTTCCCCTTCTCCATCAATCTGAAGAAGCATCCTGTCCCGAAAAGTCACCTGTCCATTCAGTCCCCAGATACTGCCTGACCCGTTGAATTCCAACAGTACTTTGTCTTTTGCCCAAGATTCCAGGATCTGCAATCTGTTTGTTTAAATTAAGTTAGTAGAGTTTGGTTTAATATAGTTTAGTTCAGTTTAGTTTAGTTTAGTTTATTGTCACGTGTACTGTGGGACAGTAAACCACTTTTGTCGCATGCTATGCAGTCAGCTGAAAGACAATACATGATTACAATCGAGCCATACACAGTGCACAGATACAGGATAAAGGGAATAACGTGAATCCCAGGAATGATTGGGTTAACATATGATGTACGTTTGACGCCATTGAGCCAGTACTCGCTGGAGTGCAGAAGGATGGAGGGACACCTCATTTAAAATTATCGAATAGTGAAAAGGCCTGGATAGAGTGGATGTGGGGAGGATGTTTCCAGAGCAGAGGGCCAAAGGCCATAGCTTCAGAAGAAAAGAACGTACCTTTAGAAAGGAGAAGAGGTGAACTGTTTTTATCAGAGGGTGGTGAATCTGTGGAATTCATTGCCACAGAAGGATGTGGAGTCCAAGTCAATGGATATCTTTAGGACGGAGATTGACAGATTCTTGATTAATAAGTGTCAGGGGTTATGGGGAGAAGGCAGGAGAATGGGGGTTGAGAGGGAAAGATAGATCAGCCATGATTGAATGATGGAGTAGACTTGATGGGCCGAGTAGCCTAATTCTCCTCCTATAACTGATGAACTTATGAATAACTTGTGACACAAGAGGCCACCTCTTGTGTCTCCAGCGCCATCACTCAATCTTACTAGAAAATCCAGAAACACACAGGTGTTCGAGGTAGCAGAGTAGGTGCATTCGTTACTTAAAAAGACAAACAAATCAGACACCATTTAAAATGTCTCCAAGACAATGATCATATATCATTTTATTAAATTCAGGTTTTTTTTCTGAACAAAGTTTGCCATTTTAAAAGCACTTGGTAGAATTTAATTAGGACAGTCTGTGGTTGCATTTAACTTTAATAAAAAAGCTTCAGTATTGACCACTCCAATTGTCATTTGCAAATCATTGTTGATGATATCCCAACAGACAAAAATATGCCAATATTGGGAACTAAAAACACCAGTTACAAATGAGGTAAATGAATAAATTACTTACCAACATAAAACAGAAATAAAACAAAATCAATTTCCATTGGTCCAGAAGATAATACAACTAATTGTCAACATAATTTTGCATTTAATGACTATATACTGCCCCTGATTATTATTGTTCCTGATTTTGTCTTTGATATCATATTGCACATAAAATAAATTAAATCCAAACTTAAAACAATATCCCATTATTATTCAAACAAGGAAATGCTTCTTGTAGAATACACAGTTTAAATCTCACATTAAAAAATATACAACCACACCGAACTTAAGCGACCTGGGCCCAGATTGGTCACCTGTCCCAAGGTACCGAGGAAATGACTGTCAATCATCTTAAACGCTCACTAGAATTATCTATTTAAGTCTCATCGATATATAGACTATCCACTGTTCTTTATCAAGTGCATTTTTCAGGGTATCCCAAACCTTGACAGCGAGACTGAAAATATTTACAGTTTGTTTTCCCACTCAAGTGATAAGGGAGTATAATTCTGACCGCCTTTAATATCCAATCGGAACTTGATGAAAACCTTTCAGTTTATGTTCATTTTGTAACAAGTGCCTGAAATCCATCAAGTTTTAGCTTACAACAAAATATTATTTTAAATTATTATTCTCAGCACAAGATCAAATTGTACCCACCCCCCCTCCCCCTCACCCTCACCCCTTATTTTCCTTCCCCTCCCCAGTAGCAGAATATATCTACATGTTGAAGATTTAAAGGTTTGGAAGTCACCTAAAAAAAATGCATTTGTCTTGTAAATGTGATGCTTTTAAATGCAGCAAGTTAATGGCAGATTTTTTTAAACAATTTTCCACCATTCAGATTAGTCCCATTCCCAGTCCCACAAATATTTCATCCTGTCAATCTCAATAGCGATTCAGAAGGCTTTAATTATTTTATCACTTCAATATTAACAGAATACCTTGAAACTCCAAAGGTAGCATTAACGTCTTTTATAGAAACCCTGTTTGCTCATTCCACCTTGACTCCAAGGTGTGACTTGAATCTGCCACATTTCTGCCACTTAGCAAAAGCAGCCATCAAAACCAAGACTTAATAAGACATACAACATACTTCCAGCATTGTTCATATCTATTTTGTGCAGAGTGCCGTTCAGTTTTCAACTCAAACCAAAAATGGCTCAGAGAGAGTGAAATTATGTAAAACTTCTCTTGCTCCCACTGTTTCTTTCTCCTCATAGAGAAAAAAAAAACAAGACAAGAGAAATAAGTTGGGATCTACAACATAAAGTAATGTCCAAGGCGATTAACAGCTACCTCAAGCATGCAAAAATGGAGTACACTTTAAAACAGCACAGTTCCAAAAAAGATTGCACATATTGTATAATAGGCTCATAAAACATCTCGACTAATAATACATATTAAGTGTGCTTTGGCAATAATGCATTTGAAATAAACAAAACACAGGAGTAATCATGTTAGCTGCACCATAGTCTACTTCAACAGTTCGTTTAATCCTTTGAGTACTGTTTTAATCTTGGTCTTCTCATACACAAGAGGCTGAGGGGTTATCTTATCTAGA